>NW_016107401.1:5382050-5389550 GCF_001604975.1 Cebus imitator | reverse complement strand
TGGATCAGGAGCCCATTTTGACAGCAGGGGATCGATGTAATGAGAGTGGAAACTTAAACCAGGGCTTTCTGCTGATAACTACCATTTTGTGAGAAAATCCACTCTGGGGCAAAAAAAAAAAAAAAAAAAAAAAAAGGGTCTAAAAAACATCCAGCCCATAGAATTTCTCAAGGATTAAAAGACATAAGAGAAGGAAAGTATTAAGCCCAGGGCCTTACACACAGAACTAAAGAAAGGGTGTCTGCAGTTTGCACAAAACACACTCACACAGAGGGACAGTCACATGAAAACTCTTGGGTGGCCCTTCCTAGCTTTATCCTTATTCTTTCATTTTTTTAAATGGTATTCCTTCTAGAACAATGTTTCTCAAGTTATCTGTTGAACAACTGATTTTTGTTTTCAAAATCCAATCTGTCACAGATGTAAAATATAATAAAAATGAATTAGTAGAAAAATGAATATCCTGATTATATCAAATTGCTCTAAAAAGTTCGTAAACACTCTGAGTTTCTCCATGTATCTCATTGCGGATTGGTAGCAGTTTGCTCTGCAGATTAACTCTGAGTAACACTGCTTTGGGATACATTCTATATTGCTTAGTACAAAGGACTTTTCTCACAAAATGGTCAAGGAACATGTATTTTTCTTTGTGATAGATAATGTATATAACAAACTAGTTACAATACTGCACCCCAGTGAATTGAATTTGGAAGAGTAGCCATTCCTTTCTTCTCCATTCCATTCATCAGCTTCAAACATGTTGGTATGCAGTTCCCGGAGGACCCACAAATGCTGGGTACTGTGAATGCCGAAACCTTTGTTGCCTGTGTTTTCTATCATCTCAAGAGGCATTTAGGAACTCAAGAGAGTTAAGAGAATATATTAAAGAATCCGTAAAATTTTACCTTTACATTTGTTATTTGTACCATCATAAACTAACCCCGTCAGTCACTTTTTTCTGCATCAATCAACAGAACCCAATGGTCTACATGAGCATACATGTGACTTCACTGTTTTCAAGGTAAACCTTCATCTCAGCTCATTCTTTGTGTTTACTCATGTGGTCAGATATTCTGGGCTTAAGATATATGCTGGGTTCTCTACAAAAGACAGGAAAGTTCTCCTAAGTTCAGAAAATAAACACATTAATTTGTGAAATAGAAAAGACTACACCATGAAGCATAGTAATGGATTCTAGTTATAGCAACATTGTTGAAAAGTCATAATATTACAGAATGTTCAAGGGCTTAATGTAACTCTGGGAGATCACATCTCAATCTCCTTATTTATAGATGTGAAAACTAGAACAGGGACTTAAGAGTCACTGGTCTGCAGCAGGACCAAGAGTCTGGCTCAGATGGAAGGAGGGGCTGTAATTGAACAGAAATCATTTGCTGACTGATATGCTTTTTCTCAACCTAAGATTCCAATTTATAAAATTGAAAAAAATATATACACTTCACTTATTCACTCAATTATCAAGATCTACGATATGTAATACTACATGAAGAAGAGAAAAGGGTTCTCCAGATGAAAGGAGAGAAGCCAAGCTAAGGCTTTCTTATTGATTATTATCTTTACCATTATTAGATATAGATTTAAAGCAGACTATTAGAGAAATCATTTTCTATTTTGTTTAATCTTTCTACTTCTACCACTCCCACAATACTTAAATAAACCAAAATGAAAGAAAAATCATGTGGAATATATAGTATAAAATTTCAGAAAGCCTAAAGATAGTTCTTAGTGACAAAGGACCACCAACAGAGGGCTACTGTCTTTCTAACAAACACACAGCAAGGAGACGCAAGGATGCGAAGAGGTTATGGGAATTTATTTCAATGAGTTCAACAGGGATTATTTTAAGATATGAGTAGAATAATATCAGTCGTTGAGCAGCTACAAACGCTGAACACTTAAACATAATCATATCTTTTTTGCTAAGCACCATATAGTGTATGGTGGATTGGAAGGATAAAATTGGAAAAAGTTAAAAAATTTTCTCCATTTATATAGCTAGGCAGACAAAAAGGGACCTGAATCCCAGCTCACTTAGTATGTGGCAGATACTATGGTAAGAATTTTATATACATGACTTTATTTAAGCCTACCAACAAACTTCTAAAGTAGGTGCTATTATACCTCAAGTTTAAAGATGAAATTACCCAGTCATAGACAGACACTTAGCTACGCCCCTTAGTAAGGCAAAGAACTGGGATTCTGAATATAGCACCCATGCTTCTTTATTCACAACACCATGCTAGCTCCCCAGTACCCTCTTCCATCTGGCAGCAAGAGGCAGAATATTTGGCCAAATACTGCACATCCCTAGCCCAAGAAATCTTGCAGTCCATTTTGACTTCCAAATGAGCTGGGGGCACTGGAAGGAATGACCTTTCTTATCTAAGATGAATACGTTTCCCATTATTGCACACTACTGTCACACTGCATCATTCAGCATTGCTCTCTAATTCACAACCCTCCAAATCGTCAGGCTTTTACTAGACACTTTAATAATTAAAATTTATCTTAAAAAAAGGCAATATGAAATTTGTCAGAAGACTGACTTTATACAGCTATCAAAGCAAAATACTGAATACCTTGCACGGCCTTATTAAAAAGAATTTAATGGACTTGAGCTGAAACCTTTTTATTTCCGTCCTTCTCCACCAGAGGATGGAATTTCTCTAGAGGCTTCAGAAAAGCTACACAATTTCTTGGTGCAGTTACTCTGAAAGAGCAAAAGATGGACTCTGCCTTGTTAGTACATTGAAGGTTAACTCTACCTGTCTTCCTCTCTTCAAAACAAGGGCCCCCTAACTCTATGTATTTACTTAAGCCTTCATTCAATAAGCATTTATTGAGTGCCTACTGTTTGCTAAGATTGAAATATAAAGATTCATGGTCTCTATCCTCACAGAATTCTGAATTTACAAGTCATAATGTACAAATAATGTAGTCAATGAAAAAAACTTAAGGTATACATAGAATATTATGAGATTACAGGTAAATAAGTATTTCTACACTGAGGTCAAGAAATGATCTAAGAGACAGAGAAAAAAGCATTTTCTCCTGTCTTTAGAGTATTAGCATCTGTTGACCAAGGGGACAAGGGCTAGGGCAACCTAGGCAAAGGGAACAGCGTAAATATAGACAGAGCCCAGGAAATGCAACACTTGAGGAGTAAAATGGTAGATTAGAAAGGATGTCATGCAATTATATGAAAAAAATTCATAGCATGAAATTCTGATTGTTCAAATATTTGATATCTTGTACACATAATTTATAAGAGTCTGCTGAATTTTCTTCTTTTGTGGTGGATGGGGGACTGTTCTTTGCTTAATTTATAGTTCTAGCAAACCCAATCCTTGGGCTTGCCTGTGAATGAGGGCCAACGTCATATTTCAGATGTAACCTTTTTGCAACAAAAAGTTAAATTCAATATGTCTTTTTTATCTGGGAATGCAAAGTTTCCGTTGTCCATCTTTATAAGTAAGAATTCTCTCCTTCCATCAGGATATGCGGGAGTAGGGGTAGATAAGAAAGGAGTGTTGGGAGAGTGTGGAATTCCTGATCAAAGATTCTTTATTCCAGAGAGTTCATTTTTCATGCCAGGAGACAGGGATTGATTGAGTTTGAATCCAAACGAACTCCATGCTTTTCTGATGTATTGTGGGTCAGATAAGCATATAGCATATGCCCTCAGAAATATACCTACAAATATTTCAGCAAGACCCCTTAATCTTACTTTTCTACTTAAAAGATCTGTGAACATCTCAGGAGCAGATTTCCACAGACACTGAATGAGATTTTATTCAAGAAATACAAAGGCTCCAAATATATACTAACTGAGAAAGCATTATCTATGGTAGAAGGCACAAATCAGTCAATTAGCCAATGAATAGGAATTAGAAAGAAGGAAATCTAACTTCCTAGGAGATCCAGAGAAATTTCTTTTTCTAGGTATTAATATACTGGTATTTATAAAATAACTTTTGAATAAGAGTTATAAAAACAATATATATTGATTCTAAAGTCATCACGAAGGGCAAACAAGAAAAAAGAAGAAAAAAACTGCACTTCAAGGCAATCCACAGTTGTTGTTTTCTGATTATACAAGTAGTGATATAGGCTTCTCATGAAACATTAGAAAAATAGAGAACCTTGTATTCTCATTATCTCACTGTTAGCAATCTGTTGCAGAATATTCCATCCATCTTTTCTAGGGGTGTGTGTGTGTGTGTGTGTGTGTGTGTGTGTGTGTGTGCTGTTTCTTAAACAGATAATGATAGTTTTTGACACAGGTAGCTGACTGTATGCATTCATATCTTAGATTTTTTTCAGAGATGACCTCTATTATCCCAATTTTAAATTTACCTGCTTATCTATTTAGTCATTTTTAATATATGGATCTGGCAGTAGAGGTCTCTTTGCTGTTCATGAAGGCACTAGACGCTGCTATGCGAATATTGGGTACCGTTTATATTTTATTCTTGTTTTTATGAATATATAAATGAATATATTTCTTCCTTTTTTAGGCAGGTCTTTCTTCTTTTGTTAAGTGGATTGGCCATTTACAAGGAGACCCATTTCTGAATATGCATAAATAATAAAGACATTTGCTATGCAGTTTTATGTCCTGATAATTGGGAGATAATAAATGAAGATATGTTGAAGTATATAATAATGTTAATAACAATATTAGTAATAAAGATAATACAAGCTATATTTTTCTAATAGTGTCAACCAAATCACATAACAAATGAAGATAGTCATTAGGAACTTAAGCAGGTTTCACTACATACTTCTCTATTTTCCCCTCATACTTCTCAAACACAGTTATAACCTGCTAGAAATTTCAAATCTAAGGTGATTCCTACAGTAGAGTTCCTGATCTGAGAATATAAAATGATCTCATCTTAAAAATAAATACCTGGTAAGAAATCGCCACAGGAATACATAGAAATGGAAGAAAGATTAGAATTGGTCCTCGAAGTCCCAGGTCAATGGGACTTCCGCAATACCCAGATTGTCTTCTATAAAGAGAAGTCAACCATGTTGAAATTTCCATATTATTGGCATCTCATTTTCCTTAATCTTTGTTAAGGAATTACCAGCATACTCATGCATTCTTTTTTGATAACAAATCTCAGTAGAGCTGAGCCATATGTTGCTCCTTGGTTCTTGGAATAGAGTGCTTAGGTTGGTACTTTGAGCCTCAAGACCTATAAATAACTTCTCTAGGAAACACCATTATATAAAGAGAATCTGACCTTTAAAAAAGTCTGACATTTGGATATTGGTCAAAATATTACTCCTTAACATTAAAATATGTCATCACAGTGTCATAATATTGTGACACATGATGGTGTCACATCAGGCCAGCCCCACAAAGTATCAGTCTAAGCAATCGGCTTACACAGATTTGTGCATTCAAAGGAAATCCTTTCTGATGTTCTGCAGGGTGGGGAGCAGCTTGGAGCGAGGGCAGTGTGTAATTTATGCACTTGATTTGGCAACTGGCCAACACAGTTTGGGAAGATCGACACAGAAACTGCTCATCAAGCTGATTAACAAATACAAACAAGGGATGATTCTTGTTAACAGCACCAGGTTGGGAAATACCAAAATACTGTGTTTCCCATAAGAAGCTTGCAAGACTAACTGTGGGCACCACTTCAGATACGTTACAGTCTATGCTGCTAACTTCTTCCAGGTGGGATGAGGGTTTAATTTGTAATAGACAGGACTGGCATTTCTTTTTACTCCATGATTTGTGAGTGTGTAAAAATTCTTATGTAGTAAGAGAGGGGTTTAATTCTGGCTGCATGTTAGATTTTCTTGGGGAACTGCTTCAAAAATAGCAATGACCTGGGTTTCCGTCATCAGTGACTTTGATTCAATAGGTCTGGAGGAGGAGGGTACATTTATGCATCTGGTACTTTTTGAAAGCTTTTCAGATGATTATGACGTGCATCCAGTTAATCTTCACATAGGTAACACCAGCCTTACTTGGGAGCTTGTTAAAAAGCAGGATTAGGGTTCGCCCAGGTCTAAGGAATCAGAATCTACATTTTAACATGATTCTTAGGTGAATGGTACACATATTACATTTTGAAAAACACTGCCATAGAGAAAGGAGATAGAATAATAAGGATATTTACCAATGTTTGGTAATAATAAAGATAATATTGATGAAAATAATTGTCATAGCTAATGCTTATTAGGTGTTCGCTGTGTGCCAGGCACTCTTCTGAACACTTCACATGCATTAACCCCCTTAACTCTCAAAACAATATAGGGAAGTAGGTATTGTTATTATCCCTATTTTTCAGGTGAGAAAATTGGTGTTTATGAACTTGTACAAAGTCTCGCAGCTATTGATGGCAGATTGGGCACCTGCAACAATTTTCTCCCTTTGTATTAAAGAAACATGCAGTTTATCAGCCAATAAAGAATGAAATCGATGGACTTGGCATTCTAATACACTAATTCAGAGACTCTGACTCAATAGGGATTATGGTCTATATGGAATGTGAATGGTCTTGCTTTCTTTACCTATAAAAGAATCATAGGATAACTGAGACGAGTAACCTGTAAGTATGAGATATTGGACAACCTGGGGTATCATTATCTCCAAGGCACTCAAGGATCAGAACACATTTACAACTTTGAATTTGGATCTTAACTTTATTCCAGGATCACGAAACTCAGTCGATCTCAATAAAGGGCACAGAAACATAGAAAACATTTTCAGAAGGGAAATATTGGACTAATTAATGTGCTCTTTTCTTCTTAAGAAAAACCATGAGAGTTGCATTTGGGGAGATATTTTCTGAAAGCAGCAAGGTTCCCCCTGGTCAATCTAAAATAAATATTATTCTATTAGGTGCTAAAGAAATATTTGTTGAGTTAATGAATACGGATACAAAGTGCTCTCTCAAAGGTAATTTTATTCTGTTTTTCGGAGACTGTGAATGCGGTGCATAGATGAGTTTTATTTGTCATGAATATTTTTTTTCAATGAGTGAACATCAACTATCAAGGGATTTTACATATAAACATGTAGACAAAAAATCCAGATTGTATCTACACGTTTATGTGTAAAATCCCCTGATATTTGATGTTGGCTAACTCAAATCTAGCTTGTTCATTTGAATTTGATCTTGGCTCACTGAAATCTAGCTTGTTCAATTGAATTGAATCAAATCTAGCTTCTTCTTTAAAATGGAAAGGTCTGGCAATACAGAGCCCACATTCAATGTGTACCCATCAGCCAACATTTCATGGTGCTGCCCACAGGAATGAGGCACATGCTCACTAGTTACCTGCTGTCCCACCTGTAGTGGGCTAACTGGTGGCCTCCAGAAATAGAAACCTAGTTCTTTTTTTTTTCTTTTTTTGAGACGGAGTTTCGCTCTTGTTACCCAGGCTGGAGTGCAATGGCGCGATCTCGGCTCACCGCAACCTCCATCTCCTGGGTTCAGGCAATTCTCCTGC
>NW_016107401.1:5364987-5382005 GCF_001604975.1 Cebus imitator | reverse complement strand
TTTAGTAGAGACGGGGTTTCACCATGTTGACCAGGATGGTCTCGATCTCTTGACCTCGTGATCCACCCGCCTCGGCCTCCCAAAGTGCTGGGATTACAGGCTTGAGCCACCGCGCCCGGCAGAAACCTAGTTCTTAATCCCTGGAATCTGCAAATCTTACCTCCTGTGGCAGCAGTGGCTATTACATTAAATGGCAAAGGATGTGACCAGGGATGATCTTGAGGGGAAGAATTTACCTTGGATTACCTGGTTGGGCCATAAATGCTATCACATGTATCCTTATATGAGAGAGGCAGAGGGAGACTGAGACAGACACACAGAGGAAAATGGAGCAGAGGGAGATGTGGCCACAAGCCAAGGAATGCCAACAGCCTTCAGAAGCTGGAAGAGGTCACAGCCTCTTCTTCCCAGGTTTTTGCTTTTGGCCTCCAGAACAGTGAACAAATGAATTTTTGTTGTTTTAAGCCACCCAGTTTATGATAATTCATTATGGCAGCCCTAGGATAGTCACATAATACTAACACACATAGATGCCTAGGTGAAATCACTTGCTTTTCTATAGGGCAGAGGCATATTTGCTGGGTAAGGTATACAAAGTAGGACATAGTAGTAATAGCTCTCGTCTCCCTGGGCTGCCACTCTCTAAATCCAGGCATTATCCCTTAGAATGAATCTAGTTGAGATTCACTCATCTTTGCTCTATACCAGGATACTGCTACCTTACTATAAAAGCATGCCTTTTAGGTAGATTTATATTTTTATATTATAACTCTATAAAATGCCATAAAGAATGTATTTCCCATCAGATATAAAATAAATAATATAGGCAAAAGATCCTAAAGGATTGAATACTCCATAACCCTCATTTCACAAATGGGAAAACAAGACCCAGAGAAAGAAAATGAAGTGCCCAAGATCACACAGATAATTAAGGCAGAATGAGGAACAGACCTCCTCACTATTGGTTCATTACTCATTCACATCCCATCCAACCCCTTTTTCATAATCATCAGAGTATTACTTTTAGTTCTTTGATGACTGAAATAAGTCTGACTGTGAGGTCCATTTAATAAAGTGCCATTTTTGTTCAAGAGTAGTATTGTCATGCCCTGAATCTATCAAAGGAAATGCTTTAAGTCCATCTCTAAATAGGACTTTTTCTAAGCAAGCTAATTTATCCAGAACATTTAAGTCACTTCATGTTTAACTATAAAAAAGTCTTGTCATGATATAAGTAGTGTTTAATGTACTAAAGAGTAGGGGTATTTTTTTAAAAAATTGGACAGGAACAACTCAACTGATCCCTTTTTAAAGAGAAGGGAGAAATGAAAGAGAATATGTCTTAAACCATTTATTAGAAACATTTGAAAGGTCTTAAGAAAACCTGAAAAATATAATTGTGCTTTACAAATTGAGGATTAATATACAGTTAAGCACTCAAAGGATACCATAAATTAATATTGTGCATCAATGTTCTTCTTGGTAAGAGAAAGAGAGAGAATCTTTTAATTAAATTTTATTTCTAAAGGTAATTTTTCTATGGTAATCATAGATTCTCCAGTAAGGGAAGAACTAGCTAACACAGTGCTGCATTAGCTGAGTTTTACACCTTTCTAAGCCTTAGGTGGTCGAGTCACATTTGGACTCCATTCTGCATAAATTTCACACTCGAACACAACAGCAATATTTTCCTTAATGCTTATCCCAGAACTCCCTAAAAACACATGGAGTCTGAATTTCTGGAACGCATTCATGAAGTAATAAGGATTTCTGTAACCAGTCAGAAGGCATATTGAAATGCCATGGCCATGTGTTTGGCTATGCCAAGATACCACCAGACACAGTGACAAGCTTGATTCACCAATCCCCAAAATAAACCTGTATATGATGAATGTTTCTGCAGAGTTCCTGGATAAATTTAGTGGTTTTCACCATGACTAATTCTAGCCATGCCACAACCTATTTGTTCAAAGTCAATGGATACACCCTAATTCCAAATTTGAGTCTCATTTTATATCTTTCTCTTCTGGTATGCAGAAGGGCTAAAATTAAACTAACCAATCTTGCCTTAAGGAAGAAAATGTGAATATTTGAGTAGTGATATACTTGCCTTTTATTGGTTCAGGCAATGGATCTGGGATAATCCACTTGATCTAAGACACTGAAAGTTAATTTTTGGCAACCTTTGTCTCTGGCTATGAATATCCTGAATGTTGTTTATTTATTTCTGAGACCTATGTATCATGGCATATGGTTGCCTGTAACACCCTCTGCAATAAAATCTCCAACCTCAGTCTCTCCAGAAAGGTCAGTTTCATATGACCATGTTATTGTCTGTGTGACCCATCTCTTACCTCTATCTCACCAAGTTTTGGCTAATTAACTAGGAGTGAGCCCTGATTTACAGGCAGTTTGTGGTAGACGTGACCTGGCATCAAAAAAAAAGGAAAGAAAAGAAAAAGAAAAAATGGAAAAAGCTGAGCTGAGCCAATATGTTGGGATTCTGAACTGGTGCTAGGAAAGAATTAAGTAGTTAAAAATTGCAGCCGAAAATGAAAGGCCCAATTGAAAGATAAGTCAGAGAAGTACCAGAGACCATGTGGAAGTTAAGTTACGAGGAGCCAGGAGTAGGGAGTGAGCAGCACCATGATGTAGAGAAAAGATGAAGAGTAGAGAGAAGAACACACACGAAGAAGCCAAGCCACATATATTACAGACAAAGCACTGGAAGGACGAATCATAAACTCTGTTCTGCAGAGGTCTCTTCAACCTTTTTGTACCTGGAATAATCTATTTCTGGAATAGTCTACCCATATCCAAATCAGCCCTGTCTTTCAACTTTTCTGAACATGATGGACCAAATCACTGGTTTCTATGCATTATTATCCTCATACAAAAGCCTTACCCTCCCATCTCATACTGAAAGAACATGAATGAGCCTGTTTCTGGCAAGCAAGAGGAAGATTAAAAATATTACATAGGCCTAGTCATTCATCCGAAGATGTTACACCGTTTGTCAGGTTTGATTAGGTACTCCTTGAGATATCTCTTTGCTTCCTGCAGAGATCCTGCTGTTTCATAACCACTTTGTTTGCTGTTCTACAGCCATCTACAGTTTAGGCCTCTTGATGTGCACTGCTCAACGAGACCTAGTCAAATGCAGACATATACTGGTTACAGAGAATACCAAAATACTTTAAAACTCAACTGCACACTTCCTCAACTGCTTCTTGCTGGGCTGTTGAAGGCATTAAGGCATTGGGCGATTAAATATCTGTTATCATTAACTCTAATTTTAATCTCAATTAAATGTTTAGGCCCCATTTAGCCTATGCTCACAAAGTGTTGAATCAGGAGTCTAATTTCTAACATTTTGTGACATGATTCTTCAATTTTAGAATGTTTTCTGTGTTTTCAAATACATCTTAAAGTACTCCTTTGCTACATCTGAAATAATTCGTCTTGTAAACATTGTATCAGAGTTACAACTAACATTCACTTAAAATTTAGTTTAACACCAGTTCTTGGAGTCCCTAGATAAATCTGAACTGATTGTGTGTGTACAGATGTTTGTGTATGTTTTAAAAGCAGTTGCGATTTGATTGTGAAATTGTAGGTCAAAAATCATTTCTAAGAAATAAGGAATTCAATTTTGACATCTAGCCATATTGGTTACATTTTTCAGAATATCCATAGCCTTCTCTTAGTGAACTGTAATTTCATGCTTTAGTTAGAGGTATATAAGATGAAATACTGATCTTTGAGCAATTTGATTTTCTCCTTTCTTTTGAAAGTAATAGAGGTGTAACAATTTCAGCTGTTGAGTTATTGGCTCCAACATATAATAAATGTATACTACAAATCTAGAATCCTTATTTTTCAAAGTGTATGGTTTTGGCATAAGCACCAATACCCTTAGTTTAATGATTCACTGTCTTGAGAAAGAACTTCTGTTTTGTGCTTAGTGCCCTTAATATTCCTACTACATAGAAGGATCAATGGTAGATGTGGAAGTAAAATTTAGAACTAAAGACCTTAATTGATCAACCAGTCAACATACATTTAGTGACCTGTTATGCGCTCAGTGTTGGGATAAATCCCGCAGAAAATGTGAAATAAAGACAAGATATTGATGATTTCTGTCTTGGAAGAAGTTCTAACCTGGATAAGAAGGTAATATTGAAGCATATGACACCATGAGACAATCATACAGGATAAAATGTAATGAAATGTTTGGTTGGGTGTTACAGAGTGTTAGATGCCAGAACAGGGAAATTACTATGGTCTGTAGTAAACGGGGAAACATTATGGATTTAAGCCTTATGGACTGAAGGAGGAAAGGCTATGGACTAGGTAAGGCTTTGTTTACTCCACACTCTCTCTATAGAAACATTGCTGCATAAAACTTACAAGAAATAAGTCACCATAGTAGGTTATATGACTTCTCTTCTCCAAGACTGAATCTAAAGACAGACATTATGGATATTGCCTACATAGATTGCCTACATAAGATTCTCAAGGCTCAAGAAGCCTCTCTACTCCCATCCTCCCAAAAGATCCTGCCATTGCCCACTCTGAATCAAGCACACCATTCAACATTTGGGCCTTTTTGGAGAGAAAGAAGAAAATGATCTTTAAAGTCATAAAAATTCTAGCCTAGTACTGATCAAGTCCTTTCACTGTCATGATGTGACTCTGAACTGATAACTCAGTCTCAGTTTTCATGTAGGCAGTAGGGCTGATGACCAAATGACACTGCCAGGCATATGCATGCCATATTGAAAAACAAGCATAAACAGTCATGTGATCATCAGATGTTAGCTACTCCAGCTGCTCTCGTTAAAACATCAGTTAACCTGTACACATTAACTGGACATTTCAGATTGAGCCATATAAAATTACAAACTTTCAATTGTTTTGACTTTCAAAAATGACAATTTTGTATGATTCAATCTAATGATAGTACATTAGTCTACTTTCAGTCGTTACCATAATTTCTCTAACATTATGGTCAAATCAAAGAATGAAGGATCTCTTGGATTGTAGAGGAAGGATATGAGACAGGGAAGTTTTGATTTGGGGATGAAATAGAGGGAAATCCAGGTTTGGGAAGTTAGCTTTATTGTCACCTGTCATGGCGTCATTGGAAAGTGAATGTCACTGCTGAGTACCTGGATTTGAACAAGGTATAGGAGATGACACATGAACTTAAACTACTGAATACGTTTTTTTTTTTGAGACAGAGTTCATGCTCTATTGCCTAGGCTGGACTGCAGTGGTGCCATCTCAGCTCACTACAACCTCCGCCTCCCGGGTTCGAGTGATTCTCCTGCCTCAGCCTCCCGAGTAGCTGGGATTACAGGCACACACCACAACACCCAGCTAATTTTTGTATTTTTAGTAGGAGTGGTGTTTCACCATGATGGCCAGGCTGGTCTTGAACTCCTGACCTCAAGTGATCTGCCTGCCACAGCTTCCCAAGTGCTGAGATTACAAGCATGAGCCACTGGCGCCCAGCGCCCAGCGCCCAGCACCCAGCCCCCGGCTCCTACTGAATACTTTTGAACAGGGAAGACCTGACTGACTCTCAACTCCACCAACCCCTCATCACCAGGTGCATATAATTCTCTATTTGGGGGGCACAGCAGAAGTCAGTTGACTGCTAGGTTGAATGGTATCAGCCTTGGCAAGATACCACAAATCTGGTAAAGGATCCAAGCAAGGCAAGAAACTATAGGTTTGTTTACTGTTTATGCTTTTAAATGTTCCCAGATAAAAACCTCCATTTGTCAATGACCCAGCAGGGGGTAAATGAAAATGCTTATTCAGACCCCTCAGCTGAGAGAGCTCCCTTAATCCGCTCACTGATGAGATAACACTGTAGGATTACAATAATCAACGTGCAGTATGTCCTCTATTAGCGCTGAAAACTATAGCAGTTCATAAGCACTAGGAGATGTTTCTTCATTTACATAATATAGTGACAGAATTTTACCCTTCTGAGACCATCCATTATCTCCCTATCCCTCCCTGGAAGAATTTCAAATAGATACAATTATATTGAGGGCCATTTACAATCACATTTGTAAATGCCCAAACTTTAAAGCAAGAAATGTATATGTATATGCATGCAGTGCCCATCACTGACTTAAGTCACTAAATTATAAACATATCTAGATATTAACAGTGACATTAAGATTCTCAGCTTCCTCTCAGAGTGAGAATTACAATGAAGTGTCTGTGAGACGGGTATGTAAATAGGGAAAGTAATAATGCACAGACTCTTCTGAAAATACTTTCGATACCACTACTAGTTTATGCAGTGACATTTTAAAGTTATTTCCCTCTACAGCCTTTCCTGGTTAGCCAAGGTAAGGCCCACTGACAAAGAGAGAAGGCACTTTCTGGTACACATTTTTTTAAAAGTTGGTTAAAATTCACATTATGAAATTGCAAAAGTTTAGATAATTCATTCAAACTTGGCTTTTTTCCATGCACTTTTCTAAAGAAAATTTAAAGTGTCAAAAATACATATCTTGTGCTCATTATTAAATGCTAAATACCACAGTGTTTTGAGCTGCCTCGTGGCCATTGTAAAGAAAACAGGTGTTCTGATAGATTATAAAGTGTGAGTCAGATGATGTGTAGGACAGAATTTTAATGAAGCTGCAAGTACAGAACTCTGACTGGCCTCTTGAATATGATGCAAAAACCCCGAAAGTAGTCTTAAAGACAAAATAGCAGGAACACAACTCAGGAAGCATTCATTAATAATCAACAAGTAAATGGGATGTAGAAAATCATTATATCGAGATGCTTTTGCATTTCAATGCAATTTAATATAGCATTAGCCTAGGGAGAAGGTGGGTATAATTTAAAAGGACATCCATGTCTTTGTATATATGCAAATATTTGAAGAATGTGTCTTAATCGCCACATTAAGTTACTAGTCAAGACCACATGCAAAAGCCACATAATTCTTCTAGGTGCAGAGATTCCATTAGAGATGGAAAAAGGCACACGAGCATGGCATCAAAGAATGATTATTAATTTCTTTAATTAGGTTTCTATTTAGAAACCTTCTGTGAAACCTAACTTTTCTGCTTTGTTTTCCATTGAAATGTCTAGAGAGGTTATGCAAGTGAAAATACACTTGGAATTTTAGGTATGTGATGAAATCTATGCTACAATCCAGAAGCATTTACAATGTCTGGAAGTAAAGACTACATTTCAAATTAGATGATATCTTTCATTAACAAGTGTGAATTTGGTAGCTAGTGTCTTTTACAGAAATCTAGATTATATTCAATTGTCCTAAATTTTTCAGTTTACATTTTTTCTGAGTATTATATATTCACAAATTTTGATATAAAAATTAGCATTTTGCTATGTTTTCTGGCACTCATATGTTATCATTATCAAAAGAAATTTCTTAAAAAAACCTGTGTCCTCAGGCTAATATTTTAGCTACTTCATAGCAAAGACTTCCAGAGAGTTCATCAAATAGACAGAACTTTCACATGAATAAAATTTCCTTTGGCTAAATGAGTGTAATTAACAAGAAAACTGGAAGTGAATTTATTTTCATTTGCCCCAAATATTTATAGATTAAACTAAATACTGTGATTCATTATCTTCACTACCTACCTTCTTCAATTGACATTAAGCTCTTTGAGGACAAGGCTCTGAAGACTTCTACCTTGGTATACCCAGGACTTGGCATAGGGCCTGGGCATTGGAATCCATTGGCAATCCATTGAGATTTGTTTATATGAATAAAAGAATGAAATGCCCACACATCATATAGAGTTCTGAAAAAATACTAAGATTACATGAAAGGGCAATCTACAAATAATTTCTTTCTTTTTTGTTCTTTTTTTTTTTTTTAACTTTGCTTTTGTATTTCATTTGAGTCAGACACATTATAAATAAGAAAATTAGCCACTTTGACAATTTTCTGTTCTCTTTTAAAAATCAGTGGTATAAACTGTATATCTCTTCATTTTAAAATTATACAAACTCGGGGTGAAACAACATTGTATTTAACCTGTGTGATTCTTTGTGATATAAACACTACTGTCTTATTATTTGCCTTCCAAAGACACTTACATATATACTCTACTTGTGGTCTACATCCTTAGACAGTAGAATTATTGTCACTTTTCTAATTATTTTTATGTCCACGTAGTCTGAAACATATATGGTTGTTAAGTTTCATGCTTAAATGTCACTGGCAAAGTGCATTCGCCAATGACATTACCTATCAGATTAAAAAGGAACTATGTATCATGCAGACAGGAACAAAAATACCTTCACAACCCTCACTTTCAGTATTTACCTTCAAGAACTTGATGGCACAGTTTTCCTTTACATATATGCAGTTTACATTTCAACCTCTGCAAACACTGTTCCTTTTGAAGGCAATGCCATTCCTCTGGTTTGCTACCTGGGTAGGTTTGACCTGTCAGTCATTCAGGCCCTAAACCTCTTCCAAGAAGCACTTGGGAAACTTCCGGTGAGATCTCTCCTTCCTCTGGAATCTCTAGAACTTATTTTCTAACAATCGCTTGCAAATTCTCACTTAATGGCTATGGCCATCACTTATTTTTATGGGGAGCCTGGTATTTCTAACCAAGTTTCAAACCATGAAAGACATTCTTGTGTGTTCTTCTGGGATAAGCACAGTTACTGGGCAGAGCCCTGTTAGTAATATGACTGCCTCAGCTACGTCCTGAAATTCATTTGGCAGCAGAGAGTTTAGGAAGTGCTGACCCATTTATGGTCTCATTTACCTGACAATTCTAGGAAGACGATGGGGCCGTGGTCATGACTGGCTGTTCACTTCCCTGTTTCCTCTGTAGTATGGTTGGCTCCTTAAGGACAAGATAAGGATGGCATGTTTGTATTTCCAGTGTTTTGAAAACCACGTGCTTAACATGGATGCTCAATGATAGCTTTTGAAATGAATAAAAGGGAATGTTGAGAATCTGGAAGTTAAAATGTCCTATGCAAAGTCCTGGGGCCACTGAGTTGAAAAGAGCAGGAAGAACTCTGTACTGCCTGCTTTGTAGTGAAACACTCTATCCATTCAGCACTGCATTCTAACTCGTTGGCAATCTGGGCATTTAAAGAAACAGCTAAGATAAAAGAAGACTAAAGGGGAGACGCTACATAGATGCCTTATCATTCTTCCTTCCTAGAGATTATAGCATTGATCTGACCACGGTGAGACCCAGGAGAATGGGGTCTTAGTCAGCAGGACGATGACTGCCCGACAACTCAATAGCACAGCTAACAATCGGATGTCAGTGGAGGATAAACTGCTTTTCCTTCCATAGAAGTGGCTCCTCGATGTCTAGGGTGAGGTATTTTGAGAAACAGGAAAGCTTCTGCCGAATGTATATAGAGAAATCACAGAGCCTCACTGACTATGCCCCAGGCTAAGAATAAGTGTACTTCATTAGAGCAGATAATATGTGTGTTCAGTTCATCCTGTCAAGCACACCTGCTCTAAAGTGGCTATTCCAGCAGATCCTGCAAATGGCATGTATACCAAAGACAGCACCACATGCCAAAACAAACATTTAGAAACATAAGTAACGAGGCTTCACAGAGGATCTACATATTCAAGTGTTTCCTACCAAACAGGCTCATAAGGCATTTATATGCCCACCATAAAACCAAGCACTTTAACTTCGGAAGCAGGCTTTACTTCATTACTCTAGTTTTGCCTGTATTTACTGTTTACTTTCCTTTCCTTTTACTAAATTTTACTCTATTATTAAAATGATAGTCTATATTTTATTGCCTCTGAACATCTCCAAATAAAACATTTTAGCACCCAAATAAGTGCAAGCAGACTTTAAAGAGGCCTTTTCAAAAACTCTCACAGAGTCCCTGGGTCAGGTAAGTGACATGTTACTAAAGAAGATAAAAGAGAGCTCAAAGTAAACCATTATTCCTTGCTTTCTATCCAATTAAATTAAAGCCAACAAATGGCCTAAACCCCAGTGGAATGAGAGTTACAGATTTTATCTCATGGCTATGAAAAATGAGACTTTAGGGAAACCTTTGTGTTTCAACTCTTCCACAATAAAATCATATCTTCAAACCAGTTATACCTAGTCCCACTTTCTTTCAAAATCCAATCCCCTATCACTTCTTTATTCGTGTACTAATCAATTATAATTTAAGGGCATTGACAACTAGAAGTACGCTGCGATTGCTCTTATCATCCCTGCTTCAAGGAAAGATATGATACTGCAACTTATCCATTTAAAAATTATAAAAGGAGGAAAAAAAAACCACAAGCAAACTACTTTATAAAAATAGACACCACAAAGGCTCAGACACAGGAAAAATTAAATTGTTTTTCAAGGAGTTCCACAGGTAATTCTGACATTTGTGTCACTTGAGGGCAATGGATAAGCCATATTTTAAAAGTAATTTTGTAATAAATCTGAGTTCTCTTCCAAATCTAACAGATGTAGTTAGGAGGCTAAATATAGTGCCAAAGAAACGTCAGTAAAAGAAAAATAAACATACAAAAGATGCTATTCCTTTTTCCTATTCGGAGGAACTGATAGCACCCGTGCTATAAATTCATTGCAGCCAAAGATTCCACTATATCCCTCGGAGTGTAGGGATTATAACCTGTATAATGTAAAATGAAAATTATGTTTTATTATGCACTGTCATGCACCTTAGCGTCAGTATTACGGTATGGGTTTTAATGAACTATTTGAAATAGTGCTGACGAAACTCGATTTTAAAAAGCAAGAATCAGAGTTACCCATTAACAGCTGTGTGCGCCATGCCAAATTCTTTTAGTGACTAAGGCATGTTACTCAATTTATACCCAAGATCTGTTATGGGTTATATCCAAGCATCTAAACATGCAATTTATAGGCTGTTCCCAAATACTTTTCATGGACCTGTGTGTCATATTCCTTACATTACCTAGGCAATCTTATAATCAATTCAAGGTGTCTTTTGAGTTTTTTATAGTCAAACCTTACTGATATTCAACTGCTTTCAAATCTAGAGCTTTGCAGTCCAATTCTGAGGTTGCCTATATGTTCAAACGATCCTTAAAACAGAACATCACACAACTCACATGCTCAGTATTTCTGCTTTGCTTTAAAATCCATGTGCTCTGCCTATAAAAGGCTGACAATGACTTTCTAAGACTGCTTCCACAAATAACTTAAACTAAGAAATTCTACTTCAAATTTCATTTCTCTTGGGGAAAGAAAGGTATTTCTTGTTATTTAGTGGTCCAAAATGTGGAATCTCACCTTAGTTGAACTGACTAAATGTGTGGTTGTAAATATATGGGAAGTGTAGCATCAATCCTATTTTTATGACCATGACAGACATATTTAATTGATCACCAGTCTCTTTCAACTTAGTTCAGACTTGTCCTGCAGTGCTCATAGCACAGCCTACCAGGTGTATCAAGCAGTCATGACCATTGATTGGCGCTTGCAATCACAACTCTTTTCCCTTTATCTTATTCATGGAGAAGGAAAGTCAGATTGAAAAAGAAGTAAATTCCTCTCTGCCACAAACCTAGTTAATTGCAGAGCCCTTAAGATTGCATTTAGGTCAAGTCATTGCATGACGAAAGAATGCAAATTTCTTCTCTCCCATAGCAATTGGTAGCAAAGAAGCATTAAGGTTGATCAGTGCTTGGTAATGGTTAGAATGAGACTGGCTCTGTCCTAGAGAGGAGGATGAATTTTCTGTGTTCCTGGCATCTCCATTTCAGAAGCAGCTGAACTCTACTCCTTCCTAAAGACCTAACTCACGTATTCCTTTCTCACTGAGTGTTTTTCTTACTCTATGAGTCTCTCCAAAATAAAAGCCAGTTTCTTTTACTCTGATTTCCCAGTCTTTTATCTGTCCTCCTTGGAAGACAATCAACATTTTCTTTGTGCGTGTTTTATCTCTTCTCTACTAGATTGCAATGAGTTAAGGACATGGAACTATTCTTATTTATCTTTGAATTGATGCTAATCCCTTGTTGCAGTGCTTTATGTATAGAAGGTATGTGATACATGTGGAATAAATGGCATAGGATAAAATGTAGAAGAAAGGGATGGTGTTAAGAGGGAATTGATGCTGTGTTCAAATAGGACTTCACTTAGTTCCTTCTCCAAGTCCATCTCTCTCTCTTTATTTTATTATCTCACAATGTACTTAATTTGGAATCCATCTCATCACAAAATGAGAAAAAGCTATGATTTAATGTCTGTATTTGGAAACATAATGAGATTGAAGATTTTACACATCATATGCAACAAAACATCAGAAGTATTGCAATTGCAACTTAAGTGATGTAGATATAATCATAGGTGGAGTTCCCCAGTCCATACAAACAACAACAAAAAACTAAACTAAAATGTCAACTAACTCTTTCTTTGTTTCTCTCTCTCTTTCTTTCTTTTTTCTTAAAAAGCATTGATTTTTTTCTATAATAATACTTCAGGAAAATAATTACTGAGAAATATTTATGGTGTAAAACAAACTGCTGATCCTCTGCACTTATTTCCCTTTTCATTCAAAGTGTTCTTCCCAGAGCAATGGCACTTTCAAAGGGAATAAGGTGAACTCTACAAATTGGTGTTAGCTTGCTTCAACATAACTTGGAAATTCACTAGTAGCCACAAATGCCACAAAATGTCATAAAAAACAAATGCCACAAAATGCCACAAAATAGCCACAAATGCCAAAAAATATCACAAAATGCCACAACATGGCCACAGACATTATTTCAGGAAAATTCATGTTATGAGAGCATGGCAAATTGCTTTAGAGATGTTACAAGAACGGTGTTGCATTTAGAAGACATAAGAGAAAGAAAGTCACTAACTTGAAAACTTCAGAGGTTAAATTACATGCATTAATATAGCCACATTTTAAACTGAACAAATACGTTTTATATGTCAATACATTTAAAACAAACATCAGTCAAATTCAATTGAACAAATATTTATTGAGAGCCTGTCTGTGCCAAGCGCTGTGCTAGGCTCCAGATGCAAAGCTATATGACAGATGTACATTTGCTTTTAAGAATTTAGTGAATAAAACATTGATAGTGAAAAGACAGCCAGTTATGATGACAGCTACATTTCATTCTGTAGCTATCCTCATTTGTAATTTTGGTTTAACTGTGATATATTGTTCTATCATTGAATTTATCCCTACCACAGGGACTTGAGAGTCAAAAGAATTTAGGCCTAAAACCTGGCTACGTCACTTAATTGCTTTTAAACTTCTTTGGATTACTCAGCATCCCTAAGCCTAGCATGGGATAATGAATAATGAGAATATCTCCACTTAACAGCATTATTGTTAAAATTATGTGAGGCAATGCCTCTGAAATGCTTAGCATGAGTCCTGGCACATGCTAAGTGCTCAATAAATGTTCACTGTTATTACTATTACCACTAATAATAATGACCTCCACTAGAGAAGTCAAGTAGCTTTAATTACCCATTAAATCTCAAATTATTAGATTCTTCAGTTTGTCATTTGTACAAATCAAAATATCACAGTTGGGTTCAAAAATATAATTCCAATAAATCATCGAACAAAAGTAAATGTATTAATTAAGTATCGATTAATGGCACCTACCTTAAAATTTGTACTTGAGATAAATCTGTAGAGCAAATGAAACTTTTCAAGTTAATTCAATAACTTTGGCATTTTGAATGTCCTCAATTATTTCAAGTGAAGCAAAACTATCTCTAAATAAATCTCCCATGTGAGGAAACTGATTCAACAGTGACTCAAGGGGAAATGCAGCATTGCTTCTCACCACAATTAGAAATTTTAATATATTTAATTTAAGGACAATTAGTCTACAGTCAACAGAGGTTATACAATCTGACAGGTATGGATAATCCCTTGAGGTAGCAAAAATATAGACAGGAAGAATGACCTTTATTTGTCACCACGAGAAATAGCACATGCTAAAATATTAAAAGATCGCCGGGTGCAGTGGCTCACGCCTGTAATCCCAACACTTTGGGAGGCCGAGATGGGCAGATAACCTGACTTCTGAGTTCGAGACCAGTCTGGCCAACATGGTGAAACACTGTCTCTACTAAAAATACAAAATTATCTGGGTGTGGTGGCAGGTGCCTGTAATCCCAGCTACTTGGGAGGTTGAGGCCAGAGAATCACTTGAACCTGGGAGGGAGAGGCTGCAGTGAGCCAAGATTGTGCCATTGCATTCCAGTCAGTGCAACAGAATGAGATTCTGTCTCAAAAAAAAAAACTGTATATAAAGACATGTCAGATATTAGAGAAATATTGAGTTTGAGGTTCAAATTCATACACAATTTTGAGGGAGAGGGTTATGAGACCACTATTCTGTAAAACAGACAAAATTTTAAAAAACCTTCTACTATAGCTTTGTCTTGCCTTTAAATTTGTGACAAATAACTGTTAACATTAGCATATTTCTGTTGCATAGTGACAGGCCACAATGCAGTATACACCACCTTGCATGCATGCCTCACAGCGGCATTGGGGGATGATAACATACATAGAAAAGACAGCTGAGATCCTCTTTTGTCCTGTCTGTATTCTTTTTGTTTTTCTTTCAAAGACTGAATATGCGGAGCCATCAGGACCTGGTTTATAATTTAATTGAGCTGAGGTTTACGCTCATAACTAAACAATAAAGTTAAAGTAATGAGTTTCAATCACAGGACTGTGGCACATAGTTTAATTTACATAGATAATTAAAATCACCACCCCTACTGTCCTTTCTTTGTGCTTGGTGCTGTACTAGCAAGATAGCTGGATATTACCGGGATCCCTTTTCCATTAAAGGGAGATGGAGGATAAAAAGGGGGTGTGTGGAGCCTTTTTAATGTAATTCACCAACCCCCTTTCAAAGCTGAAAATGCTTATAGTGAAATATGTGTGAGCCAATTGGTTTTAACTTTCAAGCGAAAATTATTCTGATAATTAAGGGAAGTTTAACAAACTGGCTGGGTGCTTCAACAGATAGCATTACATCTGCCTTTCATTTCTACATGTTCAGTGGGGTTTCCTTGGTAAACTTGAGTTGCATATCTTTATCTGCTGAGTCACAGAGCTCTTTCTGTGGGGAGTAATTTCTCATTCCGCTAATCATTTGCGAACTATTATTATTTAACTGTCAGAGCCCTATAGTGGAGTGGCAAGTTCTAATTTTATAGTAGAAAAAATAAAATGAAATGTACAGAGAAAGAACCTCTATGGATTTCATTTTAAAAACGAAAACAGGCCGGGCGCGGTGGCTCAAGCCTGTAATCCCAGCACTTTGGGAGGCCGAGGTGGGTGGATCACGAGGTCAAGAGATCGAGACCATCCTGGTCAACATGGTGAAACCCCGTCTCTACTAAAAATACAAAAAATTAGCTGGGCATGGTGGTGCGTGCCTGTAATCCCAGCTACTCGGGAGGCTGAGGCAGGAGAATTGCCTGAACCCAGGAGGCGGTGGTTGCGATGAGCCGAGATCGCGCCATTGCACTCCAGCCTGGGTAACAAGAGTGAAACTCCGTCTCAGAAAAACAAAAAAACAAACAAACAAACAAACAAACAAAAAACGAAAACAAAACAGAGAAAAAGAATTTACATTCCATGGTAATTCCTGTGGTAATTGTTATTTATCGGCAAATCACTTTACTAACCCATACACAGCAACCTGGTAATTGATTTATTTTTTTATTTTAGCTTTCATTGAGCTCCGCAACAAAAGTTAGAGGCTGGCAACCTGATATAGTATGACAGGCTTGAAGGGGGAAGCCATTATTACTCACGACACTAATGCCACCATTAGCATGATATCACTTGGTACAGACCAGTGATGTGAAGCCTACGTTCATCTCAAATTGAAGGTGTGTGGTGGTGACAGATATTTCTGAGAGTACTGTTTCAATCTGTGTCCTAATTTTTTAGAAGTTAAAAAAAAATACTCTTCCACATAAAAGATACACTTCCATATAACTATACTCTTCCATATAAATATATACTCTTCCGTCTAAAAGATATATTCTTCCATATAAATCTTAGGTATCTTTGCTAGATTCCTTGGCATTTTAAGTACTTTCTTAAATATATTATCCTTTGATATTGACAAAATACTATCCAAGAATGAGAAATCCTGTTTTTAATGAATTATGCTACAGAGAGTTGACTTTCTATCCCACAGCTAATGAGATGCTTCCTCTAAAAAATTAAGTAACTAAAATTACTTATGGGTAGTACAGTTTAAAAATAAGATTAGATTTTTTCTTTTGATGTTTTTGAGTGGTAGCTACGATTCTATTTATCTAAAATCAAGGCATGTTTAACAAGATTACAACTGATTTACTTTTATAAATGTTGATAGTTGCATTCTTATACTTAAGAAGAATATACAGAAATCTAATTACAAATTCAAAAAATGCTTCTGGCTACTTGTTTGGTTTTAATAATATGTAGTCATAATTAAATGACATTTTACATTAGAAAAGTTGTTTAAGTCTGTTGGGTAATTACGTGAATGAAGTTGGAACTTTCACAAACAAATTAATTTAGATTTATTTAATTTAGACACATGTAAAAAGCAGGTTCAAGATGATGGATAATTTTCAAATCCAGAAATTCACTTCCAGAAATGCCTCCAAATACTATACAGCAAATCTTGATAGTAAAAATGATATGATACTAAAAACAATCACTCATATTGGGCAACGAGAAATTAAACAAGAATTCAATGAAGTGAAACTGTTAAACTGAGAGTTTTAGAGTTACCCTTTTTCACAGTCGCTTACCTTAATAATGACACCAGGAAATGGAACAGAAGTCAAGCAACCCTTAAGTGTCATTATATCAAATGAATTCTATGCCAGCATATCTGACTTGATTTGCTGAGTCTTATTTACTAAAAATATCTTTAAATATAACTTCAGACATCAGCATATTTGTAACAGTAAGATATCAAATTATTTTTGTTTTCTTTTTTTTTTTTTTTTTTT
>NW_016107401.1:5349262-5364897 GCF_001604975.1 Cebus imitator | reverse complement strand
CATGTTGACCAGGATGGTCTTGATCTCTTGACCTTGTGATCCACCCACCTTGGCCTCCCAAAGTGCTGGGATTACAGGCTTGAGCCACCGCGCCCGGCCCTATTTTTGTTTTCTAAAAAGCATCAACATGTGATTTCTGATTTCTTTTTTTCCTGGTCTGCTGTGAAAGCAAGTTTCACAAAGTTAGCTGTAGTTAAAGCATTTATTTCCCTGTTATTCATATAGCAATCTTCTTAGAAGAATCATTAAAGTGTCTGCATATAGAAAGAGTAGGTACAACTGCATGAAATTATTTGCACATTTCTCATTGTTCTGACCATGTAATAATCAATTCAGTTATTGCATGGATTCTAAAAACAACTTTGTTAAAATATTATACGCTAATGGAAAATATTATATGCTAATGGAAAAACACATGATGGAGCAAATACTATATAAAAAGTTAGAATTTTTTCTTTTTAGGTACTTCCGTCACAGCAAATCACTGCCATGCTATCATTTCTATGCTCTGTAAGACTGTTCTCTTCACTTGCCCCCTGGTTAATTCCTACTAATGTTTTATGCCTGAGCTTAAATAACTTTAAAAAAAAAATTAAACATGGGGTCTCACTATGTTGCCCAGGCTTGTCTCAGACTCCTGGGCTTAAGCAATCTCCCTACTTTAACCTCCCAAAGTTCTGGGATTACAGGTATGAACTACCATGCTCAGCCAAGCTTAAACAACAATTCCACAAGACAGATTTCCTTCATCCAAGGTCATGACAATTAGGATCTCTTTAATATTTTCTTATCATCCCCTTCATTTTTCTTCATAGAATCTGTCACAACAGGTAATTACACATCTTACGTGATTTGTAAATTTCCACCTGCCTGTCCTAACTCCATGGTGGCAAAGCCTGTATCTATTTTATGTGTTGCTATATTCCCTTAGTAAATGGGTATTTTTCTGAAGAAATAAGTAAATGGGTACTGTTTGTACCACTCCCACCTCCTGTATACTTTATAAAGTAACCAAACTCCATCAAATGGACTATTTTAAAACATCAAGTTTACCTACTTCTAAAATTCTCCTATTTCCATTAGCTTTTATATAGTAACAACAGTTTGGCAGACAAAGCAATCCTTTTTCTTGTATCCACATATATCCCTTGTTTTTACTAAGGTCTCTGTGCTTTAAATATTTAAACTCTAAACAACTAAGTGGCAGTTAAAACCATCACACATTCTTCTGCTCTTGTGTGAATCCTCAAAAAATAATATAAAGGGAGGAATAATCACCATGAATATTATAAACATGTTTTGCATTTGACTAATTTGCACATGTTAAAGATTTGATGTAACTAATAATTCATCAGTCTTTTCCACATGCAAACCAGGAAAATGATAACATCGGTTTGAATATCAAACATAATGATACCGAGGCAGCTTTCAATCATTACTAAGAAAATGATAGCATCAGTTTGAATATCAAACACAATGATACCGAGGCAGCGTTCAATCATCCATGTTAATGGAATAGATACAATCCATCCCCACCAATAAATGCAAAACCTCACTATACCCCCGATTTGTTTTCTTCTTTAACCCATTATAAGATCTGATAAGAAGAGGGAAACCACCACTTCCTTTTATGATTCTGCCCAGCTCTTTGAATGATGATAACTCAAAATAGTATAACGCCCTTTAGATATGAAGAGAAGGAAGCGAGGAAGGGGAAGGATGAGAAAGAAACGAAGAGAAAGGAATGATGAAAAACAAAGAGAAAAACAGGTGCCTCAGTATGTCTTGGGGAACGATATTTTGGAAGACATTCTATACTACCTCTTGTGAATAACAGGAAAAAGAAAGCAACATTACTTCTGGATCAGGTCTAACCTCAGTACTGTCAAGGAACTTAACAAAGTTAAGTGAAGCTATCAGAATTTCACATACATGATCCCCAGCTGCAGAGTCACACAGCTCTTCCTGGTCTTCCACCTCCAAGTGGTTAAAGTAATTTTTCTTCCAGTGAGATGCATGTAATTTTTCATTATATGGTTTCAAATCAAGCTCTAGTCTTAGAAAACAGAAACAGAAAATCAACATTGTGAAGTATTATAGATTTTGCATGTCTAAACAGCTGTGATGAATTAGTCACAGTTACAATGAACTGTAGGAAAAATCTACAGGCAATATATTGCTTTTGCAAGTTTTATATTAAAGTAAAAGAAAACCCTCAAGTAATATCATATAATAAATTATTGTGACAGTGGTTGGTAGTAGGACTAATTTAAATAAGATTAATTTAACAACCTTTAAATATCAATAAGTAATAAATATCTCCATGCATGGGGGTCCACGTTTCACTTTAGTTAGAAATAATGAATAATGCCAGTTGCCTAATATAACCCTAATAACAGAATAAGAATACTTGGCACTTTAACAATTTTCATTAGAAGAGCTCAAGTATCACTTTTATGGGACAAATCTGCATCTGTTCCATATGAGGCACGCAAAAGATAAGTTCTATAAAGAAGTTACCAAGTTAACTTTGCAAAAAAAAAAAAGTAAAATGAATCCAAACAGTAAACCAAATCCTGTGATCAAACTCAATGCTCCTATTTTTGCAATGATCTGCTCCTAACTCTAATGTAAAGAAGTTGTCAAACATCAGAGATATCTGGCTTTTATTTTGAATTTTATTTATTTATTTTTTTCAGAAAGAGTCTCAGTCTGTCACCCAGGCTGGAGTACAGTGGCATGATCTCAGCTCACTGCAACCTCTGCCTCCTGGGCTCAAGTGATCCTCCCATCTCAGTCTCCCGAATAGCGTGGACAACAGGAATGGGCCATTATGTCTGGGGAATTTTTGTATTTTTTGTAGAAATGGGGTTTTGCCATGTTGCCCAGACTAGTCTGGAACTCCTGGGCTCAAGCAATCCACCTGCCTCAGTCTCTCAAAGTGCTGGGATTACAGGTGTGGGCCATCACTCCTGGCCAATATCTGGCTTTTAACAGTGAGATTCTGGTGCCTCAAATAATTCATTATAGAGTTTTTCAAGTTACTTATTTCCAACCACCAAAAAAAAAGAAAGACATTATTCTGACATATACATTTAGATTAACTTTCAAATTACCAACCTCATCCCCATCTTCCTTTCTCTTCCTTCCTTTTCTTCCTTTTTTCCTTTCTCTGTACTCTCCCGTACCATTTTTTATCCTTACCAAACACTGCATTTCTACAAAGGCACTGTCCAGGTTAAGCGTTTGATTTGTTAAGTGAGAAAAAGGAGAGTGTATATACAGTGTAATCTTAATGGTTTTTCTTTATATGCTTCCAATTAAAAAAAGTTATAATGATTATAAAGATTTTGCATTGTGGGATATTGAATTATTTTTAACCCAATTGTTTATTGTATTTCCAAATTTTTCTTAATAAAATGTATTACTTTGATTATTAAAAAATAACAATATGGGCCAGGTGTGGGGGCTCACGCCTGTAATCCCAGCACTTTAGGAGGCTGAAGCAGGTGGATCACCTCAGGTCAAGAGTTTGAGACCAGCCTGACCATTATGTGAAACCCTGTCTACTAAAAATCCAAAACTTAGCCGGGAATGGTGGCATGTACCTATAGTAGCAGCTACTTGGGAGGCAGAGACAGGAGAATTGCTTGAACCCAGGAGGAGGAAATTGCTGTGAGCTGAGATCATGCCATTGCACTCCAGCCTGGGCAAGAGAGTGAGACTTCATCTCAAAAAAAAAAAAATGTAAACTCTCAAATGCTATTTTTAAACTTTAACTAGCTATGGGCCCTCCCTGGAAGAATTTATGATGCTTAGAGTCTTAAATATGCTAAATAAAAATAGTGTAATAAAGTGTTGATTTAGGAAGTGGAAAGAATAAAGTTGAGTTGGTGGGCTGGACCCTGGTCTTCTGGATCAGAAGAAAACAGAACAGACACAGAATAGCTTCAAAGAGAAAAACAGCACAGCCGAAATAAAAAGAGTGTAAATAGGTTTAGCAACTAAGTCGACAGGAGCTGGTTTTGAGGATGAGTCTAAAACGGAGCCTACAAAATTAAGGAGGGGAAGTTTGCTTGAATTGTGCATTAGTCCATTTCAGTTGCTTGTAACAGATACCTGAAATGGGTAATTTATGAAGAAAAAGATTTTTTTTTCTTGCAGTTATGTTGGCTGAGAAGTCCAAGGTTCAGGGGCTGCATCTGGTGAGGGCCTTCTTGCAGATGTGGACTCTGTGGAGTCTGATGGGGGTACATGGTATCACACAGTGAGGGGGCGGAGCTTGTTAACGTGTTATGCTCGGGTCTCTTTTCCTCTTAAAAAGCCACCAGTCTCTCTCCCATGATAACCCATCAAACCATCAAGTCATTAAGCCATTAATTCATGAATGGATTAATCAATTCATGACAGCAGAGTCCCCATAATCCAATCACATTTTACATGCCCTACCTTTTAATCCACTTTGTAGATTTAGTTTCCACATAATTTTTAGTGGAGACCAACATTCAAACAATAGCATATTGTTTACTAAAATTAAAGAAGGTGAAGTTTAACCTTTAAAGCACTACAGATAGCAAAATAAATTAAATATAATTCCTATGGACATATTAGGTGATTGAGGTTATACTGATGATTTTTTAAAATCTGCTTATTTGTTAGGTACATTACGTGCTGGTGTATACAGATTCTGGAGGGTTATTAAAAATGCAGATTTCTGTTCATTAACAGACACTACTATATATTTGGTTTTAGAATTGACACAGGAATATGCATTTTCAGCATGAATCCCCACCTAAAACTGACACAATTATCCCAGGACCACACTGTGTAAAACAGTAGATCCCAATCGAGCTTCAGTGATTTTGACTAAAATCAACCATTTAACCAGTATGTCTTTCTAACCTGATATTTTTAGACATCTTGGAAAGAAGAAAAATAACTTATCCATGCAAAATGTAGTTTCCTATTACAAGTAAATACTCCATTATAGATGGTGAAATATAAAAATAAGTTGGAAGGAGCTCAACAAAGATTCGAAATAACCATGCTTTTCTATATTGTTTATCCAATGAATATTAAAAGTTGTAGTTGAGTGAAATAGCAGTTAAAGAAAATGAGGCAAATAAATAGATTGGAAAAACTGTAATCTAAAAGCGGCATTTTATTTGTGTCTTGAGCATATAATACATTTCTCTTTCATTAAATTGTTGCATGCTGTTTTCTTGCATCTATTCATCCTATTAGTTCCTCATTCATAATTTGGCTGCTTATAGACCTAATTCTTAAACAAAAAAGAAGAAATAGGTCACTCAAGTCCATTCGCTACAGGCTGCAGATGCACAGGGCTCAAATAAGTGAGTCAAATCCTTAATATGGCCACAGTGCATTCCACTATTGTTACCACAAACTCTACCCTGTCTTGAGTAAATATATATATGCTGGCCATATTACAAGTGAAAAGTGGTCAGAGTTCATGTCAAAATGAAATATTCCTAGCACATCTTAGCCCTGCCAAAAATATCTAGAGCAAGCCACATGACCTAGTACCTTTTTTTTTGTTATTTGTCATTTTTGCTTCCAAGTCTCCTACTATCTTTGTCAAGTGTTAAATTTAGAAAAGTCGTTTCTTTTTAGGGTTGTGGCAATTATACAAATAATAGCAAAAGTAAGTTTTCTCTTGATATATCTCCACTTTACCTACCACTCCCTCTTTTACCTTTATTTCTGTTGCAATAATTGATTGATTCAATGAATATTAATTTCTAAGACTGCCACCAAAAATAAGGTAGCGGGTCTGGCCAAGTACAGCTACCTACAGTGTCTCCAAATCTTCCTAACTAAAGATTCAGGGACCAATTGAGGTAACAAGTCCTCACACTTTCTCAATCTGATTCAAGGCAACTAAAGAGTCCCCACTATTGGTCCTGATAGTTCAGTGAGTATTGTGAAAAGTGACAGAGATTGGCAGAAACAAGGAGATAAAAGCAGCATTTGGGGAGTAGGGAGAGGGAGGGAGAGGTCAGTACAAATCCGTCACTAATAAGATGTAGTTTGCAGCAACATCGTGAATGCATCTCTGCCAAGCTCACAATCAACATAAACAAGTTGCCAAAGTATGAAAGGGTGACTCAAAATATATGTCTCATTGGGTGCCTGCTATTTGGTATACACGGTGCTGGTTGCCATGGTAGAGAAGTTATACAGAGGTGGAGGACATGCTTCCTGTTTTCAAGCGCCCCACCCTCTAACCTGAAGAGAGGGCCGTGCCCTCACTGAACATAACACCATTGGAAAAGCCAGCCCATCAAAATGCAGTGTAATCGGAACACAGGTCATGTGATTTGGATTGAGAGGAGCAAGTATTTATTTGTAAGGCAAAGAAGAAAATCAAAGGAAGCTCAGGTAGAAGGAGAAGCTTGACCCAAGGCATCTGCAAATGGAAGCAAGCAGCATGCTTCAAGAAAGACAGTATTTGTGTGACTGGTATTTGTAGCCTGCAAGTGGACTAAAAGGGCCAGAGGAAAACATGAAAGGTAAATTGGGGCTGCTCCTGAAGGTCCACACTTGGCTATCACATGAAGGAAGTCTCAAATTCATTCTTTAGTAGCAGACCTTCGTAAAGATTTTAAAGATAAAGAAAAAAATGAGCCGTTGTGAGTCTTGGAGTGAAACTGAGGAGGACATTTAGTATTGAGGGCCACCGGTATTATTTTTCCCTCTCCAAACAACTAGCTATCTTCCCATTGAGGAAATACCTTTCTCCCCTGGACATGAAGTCCTCAGCTCTGGTGAATTCAAATACCCATTGAATCTCACCACACCTCTGGAGGATCCTATTTTCTTCCAGAACTTTCCTTTCATCTTCTAGATATAGCTAGAAACCAAGCAGAAAAGCAAGATCCTCCCATCAGACACTGCCTACCTGGAATTGGGACTTCTGTCCAGTGATAGAGATGAAAATAAGGTAAGTGCAGGCCAGGTGCAGTGGCTCACATCTGTAATCCCAGCACTTTGGGAGGCCGAGGCAGGTGGGTCACTTGAGGTTCAAGTCCAGTCTGGTCTACACAGTGAAACCCCATCTCAACTAAAAATGCAAAAAATTAGCTGGACATGGTGGCTGACGCCTGTAATCCCTGCTATTCAGGAGGCCGAATCAGGAGAATTGCTTGAAAACAGGTGGCATAAGTTGCAGTGATCTGAGATTGTGCCACTACACTCCAGTCTGGGTGACATGAGTGAAACTCCATCTCAAAAAAAAAAAAACAGAAAGAAAGAAAAAGAAATAGAAAATAAAGTAAGGGCTCATTTCACCTGTAGTGCCCTTATCAGGCAGATCTTCACCATCTCATGATTTTCTCTTTCCTGCTTCCTAACCATCTAGGTCACCTTGGTTCCTGCTCACTTCTTATTTTTTTTTAAAAATCTGAGATATAATATAGAAAATTTATTGTCAATAAGCTACATTGCAGATTATGTTTTTACATTATACTGCACTGAGTGACAGCATACAAATCATGCCTTCATAATAATAAAACATACTCAGTTTGGGGAAAAGGACATTTATATTTTGGGGTTAGTATTCACTGAATGGAAACTTCAAAGGCTGCAGTGATTATCAGACAGAACAGTTGTCAACTAAATGTGAGATGGACCTGTTACAGAGGACAAGGGCACTTCGACTCTGCCACCTCTCAGGCCTTGCACATTGCCAGATCTATTTCACACCCACACCCACACAATCACACACACTCCTATAGCCACACACATACACACGGCTCAGAATGCAGGCACTTATATACTTAAATACACTTACATCTGAAAGAACACACACACACACACTTACACACCCTCACATATACATACACACAGACCTCCTGACTGAATCAAGCAGAGCAAATACCTATGAACCAAATGTATCTTCCTTTGCATGCATCTCATATCTATGGGGGCGTCATGACACCCATGTCTGTTAGTGCGCAATAGTGGGGTAGCTTTCAGGACAACTAGCCTTGGATACATCTTTTAATTTTGATTGTCTTCTTCCACGGGAATTTTAAACATGCCCCAAAGTAGTGAGGACAGAAAATGAACTCAAATGTACCCATCATCCAGCTACAGAACTCAACAACTCATGACTATTCTTGTTTCTTTTATAATCCTATCTACCCTCACCCTACAATGGAGCAAATTCTAGAAAAAGCGTCATTTTAGTCATAAATATTTCAGTATGCATCTCTAAAACAGAAGGACTTTTTTTGGGAAACATTCCCCATGCCCATTTTTAGCACTGGTGCTCTAGCCTGCCTAGTGATTCTCTGAGCTCCCACTCTCCTTCCACTAAGTTCCCCTTTGCTCAAGTTCCCCAGAGTTTCTATGCTGTTGCAACCTTGGAAGGATACCTGATATAGTACATGGAAGAAGTCCTTTATGGTGAGGCAACAAACGATGCTTTCTAAGAGAATGCTAAGACCACAGGGATATATCATAGCAGTAGAAAAAGGTCCCACGGGACACAGAGGAAGGGACCAGAAGATGAATTGGGATGAAGATAGGTGTAAAAGGGGATGATCCCAACAGCGGGAAGGAAGAGAGTGCAGGAAAAAGCACATGGAAACAATGTCACTAGATTCGAGTAGCTATGGTATAACTTGGTATATTTCAGGATGTTTAAAAATGCTAAATCTTATTACAACTATCGTAAATGCAGTTCTCAACCTTGGTTCTGTAACAAAATACAAGCAATCGCACATGTTTTTATAAGCTAATTCCCCTATACAGAGAATATCGTCATTCTCTCAGTAATGCGCTCCCACACACATCATCCTCTCCTGAAATAAAAAAGAGGAAAGTGGTGAGACATTTGAAATAAAACTTTAAAAATAAACATAAAAAGTGTATTTTTTTCTTAATTCATGTTTTGTTATCATCCTTGAGAGAGCCGAAAGGATACATCTTGTGTGATGCCACATGGGGTAGAGACTCTCTGTTCAGTGCTAGAATGTAAGCTCTAAGAGAAAACTGATTTGTTTATCCCCCATATCTGCCGGCACCTGTGCCCGGGATGTGTGAATGTACGCCTGCACAGAACAAAATGTTTAGATCAGAGGCTCAGGGTCGATGCCTCAAATAGAGGGATGGTTGAACAGGGCCATCCCTGAAATATTTACTTCCCCTGGCAATGTCACACCTTCTTGGGAGTAATGCAAGAAAATAGGAAATCTTGAGACTCTGAGCATAGTAGGCACAGGGCAAGAAGCATGATCATTGACGTAAAAAGTCCTTCACCAGACAGCTCTCAAATCAGTCTACAAATCAAGACAATGTCTGGAGAACGGAGAAAAGAAGCACTAAACCTAATTCTTTCTCAAAGTTCCCGGTGCCTCTGCATCCTGTGAACAGAGCTAGATAGCAAAAAAGAAGAGCAGATGGCACAGACGACAATGTAATCCTAGAAACACAGAGGTCTTGTTTCAACATTAAAAGCATGCTGCTCATTAGGACAACAAACTCACCCCCTCCCTGCCCTGCAGAAGAGCAGATATCTGTAATTTGCAATTGGTCGGAGCCAAAAGGCCAACTCATACTCTTTGGTCAGTCCCCAAAAAGAGCTTCTCGACATAATTCTGAGGCTATTAGGAGCCAATGATGTGAAAAATAGTTTTGATTAGAGGTGTACCAGATGGACAGATATCAGAAGCGGGCGAGGTAGCACCATACTACAAGGATAGATGCTATCTGTGATAATGAATAGACGTTCAAACTTTGGTTATCCACATCCATTCTTGGAGGGGACAACTGGCATTCAGGAACATTTAATTACCAAGTCATCTCATCCCAAGCCACTCACCTTATGGGTACCCAATAAATATTAATTAAGGATGATGATAAAGAGCAGTTCCTTCTGGGGTGAAACACATTTGCTGTTTAGCAGTGCAGTACATACCCTTATATAGCTCCACAGGTAGAGGAGTGAGGCACAACGATTTTTCTAATTGAAACTGCGGGGGGTCTTTAGGTAACAGAATTTTATTACCTAATCTGGAATTTGGCCAGAGCAGTGGGGTGTATGCCTCCTGTTTTCAAAGAGAAGGTCATGATTGTTTAAAAGCAGGAGATCTTCAGTCCACATTGACATTAAGTGACAAACCTGACCAGGGTGAATGTCGAGTCATCAAAGGTAAATGATTGCGCAGCTACGATAATGCATTATTGAGGTACCTTAGAAAGGATCTATTTTGTCTGAGAACATCTTTTTAGAATAATTCATGAAAAGAGTCTGAGAAATTAAACGCTGCTGCAAGCCAGGTATCTTTCCTGCCCTGCTTCTTTATTCTGAAAAGTTGCTCTGTATTGGAAGTATCAGCAATTATTTGGTACCAGGGGAGAAGGAAGTGAGGAGCAGGTAGCATTCTTCCTTTCCTAAATGTCCTGTTAGGACCGGTTTGCCATTCATGCATCTTCTTCTCCTGGGGGAGTTTTAGTCCACCTGATTTTATCATCTTTCTTAGTCACTCTGATCTTTTAACAATGTAACACTGTCCTCCATTTAACCAGAGAAAAACATTGTGACATGATAAACCAGCACCATTTCTGATCTTATTCTTCTTTGGATATATGACCACCTAGAATGATTAAAATGTCCAGTCATTCTAATTATGCAAATACTTTTGATAGAATCTTCAAATTTAAATTTTACACTGTCCTTGTTTTTAAACCTGCAACTGATGTGCTTATGTGCTTATTTTATTTTGTAAGTCTCTCTAGGAGTTCTGATGTAAATTGCTCCATTTTTGAGGACTATGAGGGGGAAAAAAAATCAAATCCACCAGATGGCTAGCATCCGTGGTTCTACAGTGTTAGCATGTACAATAATACACAGTCCCTAATTGAATACGAGAATGTAACTCAATGGAGGGTCTGTGCTAACATCATCAACCGTGACAGTGCAGACCGAGCAATTAATAAACAGCAATAACATCTCTCAATTGAATTCTATCAGAAAGGGGCATTGTAATGGAGGTTTCTGCAGTATACTTTTCATGAATTACACCTGCTAATAAAAGAAAAGTGGATACTCTTCTAAAATCATGAAACAGCCATTAATTTTTAATATGTACCACTAAAGCAGGAAACAACAACAAATAAAAGGAAGACATGTAATGGACAAAGAGAAAGGGATTACTAACCGATTGTTGTTGTTCAGGAAGAGTTTTAGTCTCTGTGACATTGAGTTTCTCTTAACAAAATCCTTCAGAACCTACAGATCCTCTCAGTGTCATTTTAAAAATCGAAGTAAACATCAGAGTTGAAAGAAGTAATGCAAAGAGACAGGGCAATCTTCTAAAGCTACCAGGCATTTCTTCCTGCTGCTGATAAACATATCCTTGAACAGTTCAGAGAACTAAATGAGGGAGGAAAATTTTGTGAATAATTCGTGCAATGGGCTGACACGAAACACATCCAAATTACAACACCACCCTGGAAGTAATTTTTCTGCCCAAACTTCATTTCTAAAAGGACTTGTCCTAGTTCTGTTTTAAAATCTATTCCAATTGATTTAGAGTTCAATATCATCTATATTTGTGGCTGCATTTACTTTACTTGCACTAGGAATTTTCTTTATTCTGGGTTTGTACATGGTAGAGGAAAGCATGAGAGAATCTATGTAATACTTTGCGAAATCTTAAAATCACCGTAAAATTAAATGCGGCTTTAAAGTCTTGAGAATCAGTTTTTAACCAATGACATAATTTCTTGAGCTGAAAAAATATTTTATACTGACTATATAATGTTAGAGTAATTTAAAAAATTTAAAACTTTATTGATTGCAATTGTAAAATGACTGTTCAGATTAAAGTCTTTTTGTTTTGTTTGTTTTTAGGTAGCAAACCATGAACTCTAATTAAAATGAACCTGAACAAGGCAAATTTTACTGCAGAGATACTGGTCATCTCAAAAAATCCACATATGAGGAACAATCCGGACCTCAGAAAGCATAGAAACCAAGACAGCAGTATGGTATACTGCCGGTAATTATTTGGAACTTCCTTAATATGCATTACTTCCCAATGGTCATTACCCAAATTTCCAGAAGAAAATCTGCTAGAATTTGCAAAATCGAGCTTGGATCATGTATCTTGCTCCTGCTGTAATTACTCATGGCTGGGTTGGAGGTTGGGTCCTAAAAGACACCTCACTACCATTTTCAACCCTTGCAATCTTTTGACTAGAGACTATGTTACAGCAGGGGTTGCCACTGTAGGCTGAGGAAACAGCCCCCAAGTATTTTCAAGCATAATTCCCATTTTGCTTTTGCCAAATTCATGTACGTTTGTATTAATTCTGGTTGTCTAAAGTCTCAATTATGCAAAAAGATATGTTAAACGAACTTTACATTATTTTGGGCCTTAAAAAGAAACAACATGGTTTCTTATTAGTTTATTTAACTATGAGTTTGCATTAGGCTACAAAACTGATAGTGGCATTTGAAAATTTCGACCTTGAGGCCTTCTCAACAAATGTGTGTGGTGTTCATTTTAAATTATTACAATAAAAACTTTATATTAAAAAGTTCCACCATTAGGAAGATTGTATATCATCTAAATACATTCATTTGCCTTTGTGAATTGAAAATGTCATCTAACTACAGTTCATAAATTTTAGATGCCGTATATTAAAATTATTCATAATAGTCTAAATGAAATCTTAAAAATATGAATTATTGCGGTTGGTTGAATATATTAGGTTTTTCTTATCCTAGTGTTTTTATCTGGGGTCATCTGTTCAGTCCAACTTTAAGTCTTGCTCATAACAGACTAAGGTAGACAGTTGGAAAAATGGCATAATTGGATTTTTAAAAAGGATATTCTATTTTTCTAACAAAGAATACAGAAAACACATTTACAGTTATTTCTTTAAACTTTTTACTTCACTTGAAATTATAGTCCTCTTCATGTATTGACTTCAAACAAGTTTGTTTCATACTTGTTTGTATATGTAATTCTTTTTTTCCTATTTCTCCTTCTAATTTTCTTCCATTGGACTGGACACATAGGATCAGTACTTGTCGAATGAATGAATGAATGAATGAATGAGTGAATGAATGAATGTGCAACTAATTCTATACTATCATGCGTAAGTATTGAAAGAGTTTTCTAACTGCCCTTGGGTTGATTTTTTAAAAATTTGATTATATTACCTCCTTCCTCAAAAGGCCTTTTAGCTACTCTCTAGTGTCTACTGACAAAGTTCTATGTCCTCAGCCTAGAAATTTTAAACCTTTCAACCCTTTAGGTAAGTTATTTTTTTAAGACCTTTTCTGCCATCAGTTAATTGCTAGATATTCTACAAGAAATGTGCTTATTACCTTTGTTACTATTGTTGCTGTCTTCCATTTGATGTCGACAGCTGTCATCTTATGTTCTCCCTCTGAAGTTCCACATGAGAATGCTCTCTTGCACCTCCACTACTGTTTCCACTGACTGTCACATACTCATTAAGTACTAGCTAAGTGGATCGAGTAATGGATGGATCATTAAATTCTACCCATCCTTCAAGAATCAACTCTAATATTATTTTTTTCCCCATGAGGGCCACCTTAATGATTGCATCTGGAAATTGTCTTTCCTCCCTCTAAATTTCTTTTCATTGCCCAAGCATACAATCATATCATCCCCTCAGCCAGGTGGGTTCTGACCATAAATGCTACACCCATGCCACTCTTTATGCCTACTACCCTATTTTATATTGTTTATGTGTTTGTTTGCCATTCCTTTTTCTGACACAACATCACATCGACTCCATGAAATCAAATATTTATTTCCTGTTATAGATATATAAATATACATATATATTTATATGTGTATATATATATGCCAAATATATACATATGCCAAATAAATCAGTCAACTTCTACAGGAATGTGTGTATATACTACCTGCCACTTTGGATTCTAGATATGCGTGTTCAATACTTTCTCACTAAATTTTTAAGAACTAAGATATCAAGTAATTCACCTTGAATCCTCCATATCTCAGTACTTTCATTCATTCACTATTAATAGTAATCGTAGCAAATATTCATCAAGTACTTACTTGATACCAAGAATTGGGCTGTGGTTATTTCACTCTATATTTTATTTGCTATCCACAACAATTCCATGAGCCAAAACGATGATTACTTCCATTTTTATATGAATCAATGAATGCTTCAGAAAAATTTAATCATTTGCATAACATCACAATAAATTAAATGCCAAGGTCAGGAATGAGCTCAGGCATATCAGACTCCATGGTCCATGCTCATAATAAATATCGTCTGATGGTGTTTCTCATTATACCAATAAAAGCTTCTTTTCTTTTCTTTTTTCTTTTAAGAGACAGGGTGTTACTCTTTCATTCAGGCTGGAGTACAGTGGCAAGATCATAACTTACCACATGCTTGAACTCCTGGGCTCAAGGAATCCCCCTGCCTTGGCCTTCCAAAGTGTTGGGATTATAGATGTAAGCCACCAAAGGTTTCCTGGATGATTCAATGAATATGAACCTCTCAGGGTAAAAAATATCTAACTTGTATTTATGAATAAGAATCACAGAATCCAATAGCAGGAAGGGTTCGTACTAATTATCTCACCTAATCCATGCTCATACTCTATTCTTCAAATTCATCTCCTCTATGATTTCCTGGCTAAGATTTTGCCCAGCCTCTGCTTGGAAATCCCTAAAGAAAAAGAGCTGATTTTGTCCAGCAGTATACCTTAGCATTGTAGACCGGTTCTGAATTTCAGGGTGAGCCATTACTTTTCATAATGAATCAAAATCTGCCTTCCTGAACATTCCATTCACACATCTATTTCTGTTCCCGGTAATGGCACAGGATACATGTAACTTCTTCCTCACATTGGCCACCACCATGTCCCCATTGAGCCTGTTCTTCTCTAGGCTAAGTGTCCCCAGGTTTTTCGACTGCCTTTTTGTCTTACTCTCGCATGGCACCAGGCATAGCACAATGGAAATATGTAAAGCATTATACAAAATATTAAAAATAGCCATATAAACTCTATAAGACTACAGAAGCCTAAATACAAAACAAAAGGAATTATTTGCTCACAACCTCCTTAATAACATTATATATTTTTTTATGAATGCTAACATCCATTGATTCTTTGTGGAAAGTCTGTACTCCATTGCATGCATTATCTTATTGTGTCCCTTGCCAGATGCCATGGGAAAGGTGCTATTATTAATAATTTTAGTAATTTCATTTTATAGGTCATGAAACTGAGTCCCAAATAGGGTTATGCCCTCCTCAAGGACATTCAAGTAGCAAGCAGAAATGATGAAAATGATAATATCTGTCTTAGTCCAAAGCCTGTGCCCTTAACCACTACCCTATACTGCCTCATAAATTTAAAAGTATCCTGTAAAACATGGACATTTACTAAGTATGCAATGCAATTTAAATTTCAAGTATTTCTATAATTTTATATGATATAAATGCTTTTCTGCTTATCTCAACAACTTCTCTCTTGCTCAACACAGAGCAGTAAGTTTTACATTGAAAACCCTCTTTTAACCTTTAAAATACCAATAATGCAATAGTTATACAACTGAAAAAGTGTTCCTCTTTCCCTTGCT
>NW_016107401.1:5250160-5349227 GCF_001604975.1 Cebus imitator | reverse complement strand
TTTCAATCTGAGTTTATTCTGCTTTGTTAGGGCCGCAATTATCTGAGATAACATTGCCATGGCTATTATGTGATACCTAGATATTCCAAGTATTTTGTTCATTCTCTTGATGACTTTTGACCTGTTGGTATTTTTTAGATCACATAGTTGGTTGTGTGTGGGTGGGCAAGGGAGTAAGGAGATGAATGTACAGGTGAATGGCTGTACACGTTTAATTGGGACTTTTAATAGAACACCTTGTGGACTGTTCAAACAAGAGAGCGGAGAGCTGGGTATCCTTGACAACAGTGTAGGTATATAGCAAAACAAAAGAAAGACCAGAAGATTCACAGTGGGAGATCTAAGCAGTAGTTCATTGGGTAACAGCTGACAGCCTTTTCGTGAAAGCCTCAAAAATTTCAAATGTGTTTGTCAAATGTACTGTGGATAGTGGGTCATTAGAACATTTGAACAAAGGGCATTAATAATTGGCATAGTGGCTGGTGGATCACTGTAAAAACTGATGTTGAGTGTTAAATTTTCTGTTACAGATGGAAAGAATGATCAGTGAATAAAGATAAGAACAAGCTTTCAGCACCAATTAACTGGATATCATTGAGCTGACTTCCCCAATAGGAAAAATAAGGTAAAAAGATTTACTCTATTTATTTTACAGGTAATTGGAAGCAGTGCTCAGATCAGTTGTGGGATTCTGTATGGCTTCATATGACATTAAAATGGATTTCTTAACAATCATGTGTGAAATATAACAATAGTAGATATTTATTGTTTGCCTCCATTGTGTGCCTACTTCACTCCAGTAATAGTTCAAAATTTTAATTTAGAGATATGCTTTCTACCAATCTCAGTACATGGGATTCCATCTGTCCATGAGAGTGGACACTTGCCTCTGGAAAAGGCCAATCATCATAGCTTATTCCTTGTGTCACTGTGATTGATTCCTAGACAAATATATGACTGCAGTGGACATGGCAGCGGTGGTTAGGTTCCTGAAATGTTTCTAAAATGTGATTTTTACTAGAAGCGGTTTTACCATCCTGAAGATGCTGATAAATGAAGTCAACATGCAGAGTTCAGAAATGCAGAGACACCAAAGCTTAAGGACAATGTCAGATTCCTGAACTGAACTACCTTACCTTGGGACTTACCCCATCACACAACTCATACCATTTGTGATTAGGCAAGTTGAGTTAGACTTTTTGTCACTTGCAGTAGAGAGGCTTAACTAATAAATCAATAAACAATTTGAATTTAATTAATCTTGGTTAAAAAGCCATGTTTGTCCTGTAGCTTTCTGGGGAATGAGTAATCCAGAGAGAACAGAAAGTAACGTAGGGCTGGAGATGAGGAGATGCCTGGGGATGTTTAGGACCAGCAAAGGGGGACAGCATACTAGAGCATAGAAGGAATAGGAAAGAAGAGCGAAAAGTCAGTGGAGGCAAATTGCATAGGTCATTCTAAGGTATTAGACCCTTACTTTGAGTGAAACAGAGTGCCATTGCAGGGATTTGAAATAAAAGTCAACATGGTTTGATTTGCCATTTTTAAGAATGAAGATTGCAGAGGCCAAAAATCAAAGTAGGACAACCTGCTAAGAAGGCCAATGTGATCATTCCCAGGGGGAGTGATGGTGGTGGCCTGGACCACAGCAAGAGCAGTAGACATGGTGGCGCTGGTCAGGTTGCTGAAATATTTCTAAAACATAATAATGGAAAGAATTGGCTATGAATTGGTGGCAGGGAGATGGGAAACAAATCAAGGACCACTCTAAGAGTTTGGCCTGAAAAAGTGAGGGGTGGAGTTACCATTAACTGAGATTGGGAAGGCGATAGCTAGGACCACTTGGGAGGTAAGACCTGGAATTCCATTTTAGGCACATCAAGTTTGGGATATTTATTAGATTTCCAATTGGACATATTAAGTAAGCGGTTGAATATTTAAGTCTGGAGGTCAGGGACTATCTCATGTAAAGCTGAGTCTCATAAAAATAGAACTATAAACACAATGAGATCACTTTGGATATGGTGGGCATGGAGGGAGGGTGGGGTGCAAGATTTCATACAGTGAATTGTTCAGAGAATGAGACTTGGTGAACTCCAGCACTGAGAAGTCAAAGACAAGAAAGGAAATAGCAAAGGAGATTTGACAAGAACCATTGATGAGTCATGAGCAAGACCATCCTGGAAGGCCAGGGAATGAAATATTTCAAGAAGGCAGGAGTGACCTGCTGGGTCAAATGCTGTTTATAAGTCCAGTGAGATGAGGCTAAGAATAGGCAACTGGATTTAACAACATAGAAGTCATTAATCACCTTGATAAAGTCTTTTTGGTGGAATGGTTGAAGGGTGGGTTCTAAAGCTTCACTGGAGTGCATTTCAACAGACAGTGAATGTAGTCAATCATTTCAAGACACTGTTCTATAAAGAAAAGGGAAGAAATAAAGACATTGTTAGCAGAGACAGTGGGATCAAGAATCGATTTAAAGAACTAATATGCAATATAGCAGCATATACACAATTAAGAGCCAAGAAAGAGAGAATAATTTATGATGATGGAGAAACAGTAGAATTCCTAGAAAGATGTATTAGAGCAGAAGAAAGAGTATTATGTGATCTAATCCTCAGTTCATACTGATGTAGGTGCAATTTTATCTGCCTATTCAAATATTATCTGATGATACTGTGGGGTTTCAGGTAATTTCCATTTTCTCTATTTTTCAAAACATTTTAACAATAATCTTACAAATTATACCTTCTATGAAAAGAAAATATGAGGCTAACATTTTGTAAGAAAGCATGAAACATTCCTTTAAATTTTGCATGATATACTAAACAATAAATATGGAAGAAAAAAGATTGAACTCAAAATTGGCAACCCAGATTTCAGAGCGGCATTCCACCTGAAGTTTGCAAAAGTGACAATACTAAAGAAAGATCCTGAGCTTTTGTCTAACATTTTATATTTAACATAGCTCTTTACCTGATATTTAACCAGCCAAAAGGTTTAACAGAATAGAATTAAGTAGTGAAAGTAGATATTCCATTAGTTAATTAAAATAAAAGTCCAAAAACTCAAACCCACAAACCTTTGAGAGCTGGCTGAAGAGACATTAAACCACATTTGGAAAGCTCACTAACAAATACACTAAACATATACACTAAACACACACACAGCAGGTGCATAAACACAAACATGTACATATAAGACACACACAAGGACACATACATATATAAACACATAAATACAAACATACATATACAAGCACAAACAAATACATGTAAACAAATGCACAAGAAAACACACATGGGCACATACTTCTTCACATGCACAAACACATGCAAATCTATCTAGTTCTGGTTTAAAGGTCTTTGGTTTTCTCCAGTTCTTCCTCTTCCCATAGATAATTTCCCTCATGATTGTGCAAATTCAGATATCATCCTGATTAACCAAAATTCTCACAGACAACTCCCTAAAGTGACACAAATACCCAGGCCCCAAACCGACAATAATTAAAATTGGTCTAGATTATGGCCTGTGTCCTCAAAGAAAATCTCCACAGACCACTACACTGGACCATTATGTAAAAAAAGATGCCTTCAGGTCCCCCATCAGAAGTCTAATCTATCTCATATGTTATTCTGTTCCCCCACTGAGATAGTACAACAAACAATCCCTTGATATTTATGTATGTACATATGTACACTTTTTCTGTACATTTACATAAAACCTTAATTAAGCCTAGATGTGAAACATAATTGCTCACTTGATTTTTTTTTCTCCCTACCCATTTTAAATCATAGAACATATAAACAAGTGTCCATGAAACACAGATTTGGTCCTTTGATTAAAGTTTATCTTGCCAGAGCAAGCATGTAGTGATGGGGTTGTCACCTCCAATCTGTACAGGTTCCTCAGTCAAATGCCATGCAGTAGTTGAGTGACAGAGAGAAAAAAATCATTACACTGCCTTCTTCCATCTAGTGATGTATTCTTTAGGCATGTATCTAAGGCACTGGTAACTTGTATTAGATATTATTTAAGAAATGGCAAAAGTAATAACTATTATTATTGTTATACTGTTATCTCACTGAGGGCAGGACCAAAGTTCTATGGATTTATTTCTAATCCCAACCCAAGCACAACTTCTGGAGTATAGTGGATGTTCTGTGTATGCTTACGTTTATTTAACCTTTGAGTAGAACCATTACTTTTATTTCACGCTACATTGGGACAGGCTCTCTATAAAATAATCCTGAAAATAAGACATGCTTCCACAATTTTTTTTTCTCAGAAACTTGGAGAATACCTTACAGAAAAGAATATTAAGGGGAGGCATTTCTACTAGACATTGGGAAAAGTTCTAATAGGAGCATGTGATTACAAGTGTGTATATATAATTTGTGTGTGTGTGCTCATAGATGAAGGCAGGAGGCCCTATCGAGTTCCATATATGTGTGCATACATGCATACATAGGCATGTGTAGGTTTTCAGTGACAATACATTTCTGCATTAAAACAGAACAGCATCTTGATTCAGAAGTCAGCTTGATTCAGCCAAACAGGTATCAAGACACAAAATGTGAACCCTGTGCCATCCTTTATTTGCTCTTGTCTTTCCCCTGTAACTTGTTGTAGTATTTAGGCATTTGGCATCATAGTGGCATGGTTCTTCATAAGTATTGCTGTTTTGTTCTTCAACTCACTGCACTCTCAACCACTTCCCAGGGAGCTGTGAGACAGTCTCTCAGTAGCGAAGGTATATTTCCCTACCCCCCTCCTGCCCCAAATTCCATACTCATGACACAGAGGCACAGTTAGAAATGAAAAATACGGTTCATTACCTTGGTAGCGCAGAGAAAAATGTTATGGCTTTATTTAGCAGTTTCTTTTATGCTTTTAAAAACATGTTAATTTCATTTTTTATGTAATTGTATAGTAAATCATCTTAGACAATTGTGTGATTTGAAAATAAAAGTCCAACAAAATAAGTAAAAGCTATAATGTGGTTTTTTCCTTACTGCTTTTTGTAGTCTGTTTTTATGTTTCTCAAGCATTAGTGTCTCCGCTTCTTCCTGGGAAGATTAATCTGGAGGCTTCTAGAGCCTCTTGCCTTCCTGTCTTCAGTTCTCCCAGCACTCTGAGCTTCTCCCTGTGGTTTCTACATCTACTACTTGTGAATTACCAGCCCCAACAACTTTAGGATTTATAAAGCCTTATAATCCTTTAGTCTACATCCTAATAGGGTTACCAGCTGAATGAAGACCTCAACCCTTGGGAGATACTTTAAGAGACCTAAACTGCCTAAAGTAAATTATGAATCCTGGGCTACAGAATATATCACTGCACTTATACAGAACGCTGGTCATGGGTTTTCTTTTTTTTTTACTAGAATATATGCAGTGGAGTGTATGTAATATAATTCAGCATGTCTGAGAGATAAGTTTTTCATTTTATTTAAAGACAAGTTGGTATCTTTCCAACTTTCAGCATGCCATGTCTTTCCTACCTCCCATCTTAAGCATTTTAGGAGGAATTAAAATTTTTTTTTTTTGATGGATGTTAATGACAAATTGGGACTCTTGAGAGAAGCCTCTATATTATGAGTTGATTCAAGACTAATTTCACGTGTATTAGATCTCTTCAAATGTCAGTATATGCGAACAATCAATCTCTCTTTGTGTCTTACTTTCTTTAGTGTGTTTTAATGTAGTTTATTGTTATAAGGCACTGTATGTACTTCCTTTAAGGGAATGTGTACTAGTTTGTTAGAGCTGTTGTAACCACAGACTGGATAGTTTAAACATCAGAAATGTATTGTCTTACATTTCTGGAGGCTGGAAGTCCAAAATCTAAGTGTCTGCTGGGTTGGCTCCTGAGGGCTGGGAGGGAGGGGTCTGCTCTAGGTCTCTCTCCTTGGTTCATAGATGGCCATCTTCTCCCTAGATATCATCACATTGTGTTTCCTTCATGCACAACGCTGTGCCATCAATCAAATTAAGATCCACCCTAATGAACTCACTATAATGTGATCACCTCTGGAAAGATTCTATCTCCAAATGAGGCCATATTCTGAGGTTATAAGGGTTAGGACTTCAACCAGTGAATTAAACGGGGACACAATTCAACCCACAGCAGAACTTAAACATTTTGTTTCTGTTTTCTAATGGTATTAGCCCAGTGCAAAAGTACACAGTTTTGCAAGGATTAAAATCCTAAAGAATCTCTAAAGATTAACTTCTTTTACAAGTCTAAAATAAATTATTATGGTACAGGCATAAATATATTTTAAAAAACAAAATAACTTTTTTTTTCTTTTTTGAAATGAAGTCTTGCTCTGTTGTCCAGGCTGGAGTGCAATGGTGCAATCTTGACTCACTGCAACCTCTGCTTTCCAGGTTCAAGTGATTCTCCTGCCTCAGCCTCCCAAGTAGCTGGGACTACAGGCACCTGCCACCACACCTGGCTAATTTTTGTAGTTTTAGTAGAGATGGGGTTTCGCCATATTGGCCAGGCTGATCTTGAACTCCTGACCTTGTGGTCTGCCCACCTTGTCCTTTCAAAGTGTTGGGATTACAGGTGTGAGCCACCACACTTGAGCACACAAAATTACTCTCAATTTAGTTGTAGTGTAACCTCCAAGACAGATATATGTACATGTATGTATACTCCCACTAACCTATATAACAAGTAAAGTATGTATACATAACTAGCATTGAAATTAACTTCTGCCTGAGACTACCATGAAATGTCAAACTGCCAGGCTTTCAGAGCTTGGTACTCTATCTTCCTGCCTTGGGGGTCTTTCGTATTCAATATATTGTTAAATAAAACTGCCAACTTGGCAGCAGAGTTAGATTAACAAATTACAATAAACTTTTTAAAATTTTGCTTAAAAAATAAGATGAGCTAATATTTCTGAAAAATAAATTTCAGAGAGAATACCTATTTTGAGGCAAGTTATTTGTTTACAACCATGTCAAGTTCAGCAGAAGACAAGGAATGTACCCATTAGCTTGTTTGAATTAAACAGAAGTACACACAGAATTTGACTAAAAATTAATAGTGGTTTTGTTTAAACATTTCTTTCATTAACACTTAACAATTTAATAGGAGGAACTGATATCAGAAGCCAAGAGGAATCATGGAACAGCTATAGGCCTCAAATTTAAATGACTTCCTTCTGGCCCATTTAAATTCTTACTTGCTCTTTCGTGTATACACACATATACCCCCACAGAGAAGACATATAACTAATTTAATCAGCTTTTCTGCATGGCCCATTCATCTGATTATGCATCTGAAACTTATCTTTCCTCCAGTAAAGAGGAGTAATCCTTCTACCCACAGTGAGGTGAGGGAAGTTTTCAAAGGCTACCAGGAGCAAGGAAGCATCCTTTGTCTAACCATTGATTTTCAATGTTTGTTTTTAAGGTAGTATTAAATAGGAAATTGGCAGGTTAAATCTGTACAGGGGCTGGGCTAAGTGCTTTACATGTATGCCCTAATTTCATTCTCACAGCAATCCAATAAAGTAGGTGACTTTGATCTCCTATGTCACAAGTGGGAAATAGGAGAATAATAGCGATTAAGTGACTAGGCCAAGGACATAAATATCATAAGTGGTATAGCTGTAGTCTTTGAAAATCTGATACTGTGAAAAATGGAAGAAGCTGAATTTAATAGAGTGAAAGAAACATTTTCTTCTCTAAGTCACAGGTGTTTCTGAAGAAATGGGTATTGCTTAGTTTGAGGGAGAAGAGAAGCCTGGATATTTCTACTTTATTACATTGCTGCTAGCAATTATCGAGCTCTTACTATTTGTCGGAAACTGGGTAAGCACTTTATGTATATTATCTCACTTAATATAACTGTCGCCCTGTGAGAGAGGCTCTATTGGTCTTTCCAATTTCCAGAGCTTAATGACTTCAGTCACACAGTTAAGATTTAAAACCTCCAGGCTTGCTCTAGAGTGTATGCCATAAATGCTGTTGCACGATTAGGCTATCATAAGATAAAGCAACCTCTGTTTCATCAAGCAACTAATGAGTAGCTTGACTTACCCAAAAGAATGTGTTTATAAAAATTAGGGCGTGCTATCCAACTTCTCAACTGAATTACAAATGGAATGAAGGTAGTTTATCATTTAAAAGAATGCTGAAAAAAAAATCTGAAGTTTGGGCAAACAAATTATTCAGCATGTTTTTTATAATATTATTAAAAAGGGGTGGGGGGTCAAAACCCAAAAACTTCAATGACCCCACCAAAGAAGACTCAGATTATGGCACATTCACATGAAAATGTAATATTCAATGATACAAATAGTGTTTGCAAAGATTTGTGAATAATATGGGAAACTGCTTCTCAAAGCTTTAGTGACATTAAAAATTATTTTTAGAATAAGGTTTCAAATATATGCAAGTATTTGAAAAAATGGTCTAGAAAATACACACTGACATGTTAGCAGTGTTTGTTCATATCCAGGTGATAAAAAATAAGGACTGTGTCCAATTATATCCTGCAGTGTTTTAAAAATTGTCTATCAGTTGTACATATGACTTTTGTAATCAGGGAAATATTATATTTTTGAAAGATAACTCTATAGTGATGAAACATTTTTACAATTGAAATACCACCTCATAATTTACATGCACTTGATATTCCACCACAGAGGTCAGCAAACTTTCTCTGAAAAGGTCTAGGTAGGAAATATTTCAGACTTTGCAGTCCAACCTACAAAATTGAGGGTAATATATGCATACTCATATAACAAGAAAGAAAACAAATGCCCAGGGTTTTTGATGAAATTCAAAATATAATAGTAACAATCTAGCATAATTTTTTGTAATACCAGTCTACTAATGAAAAGACTGAAATTCTTTTTGTATGTATATGCTAACATTTTGCTTAATTAGGGTTCTAAGTCAGTGTTACTATCATCGACATTTACTGTCAATGTCCACCTGTGAATGCTGATCTAGAGTGAGCTGCTATTTAATGCTTATTTCACTTTTGAAAATGGCTGTTCACACAGGTAGCTGACACATGTGGCACTTGAAACACTGTCGAGTTATAACTGCTTCACTGTGATTTATAGCACGCCAAGCAGGGAGCATCACATATGGTCTCTGCTGCAGCTACAGAACCGTGCCTTTGTAGTATGGAAACAGCCATAGACAATGCCAATGGCACGGCTGTGTGCCAATAAAACTTTATTTACGGAACACTAACATTTAAATCTTAAATCATTTTCAGATATTACAAGATATTATTCCAGTTTTGATTTTTCAGCCATTTAAAAATATAAAAACTTAACATTTTCTAAAAAAAAGATTCTAAAAAAGAGTTAAATCTATTTCTAGCGAATGGACTGTACAAGAACAGGCGGCAGGCCGTATTTGGTCTGTTGGGTGCAGTCTGCCAATCCGTGATCTAGAAGTAGAGACACATCTCGTAAACTTCAGCAGCAACCACGTGATAGCTCTGGATATACTCATATATCATTTTTTTTTAAATTGAAATATCTTTATATAAAATGGTATCTCTAATTTCACAAATTAATTCTTTTACAGATGAAGAAATTACACAACCAGACAGTAAAAAATATTGAAAAGACATTCTGAGGATATGCTTGTAGAATCAGAAACTAAGGGTTCTGATATCCAAAGTCTATGTTATATCTTTCAGACCTATGGATATATATATTTTTTTGAGACGGAGTCTTGTTCTGTCACCAGGTGCCAGGCTGGAGTGCAATGGCAGGATCTCGGTTCACTGCAACCTCTGCCTCCCGGGTTCGAGCAATTCTCCTGCCTCAGCCTCCCGAGTAGCTGGGACTACAGGCGCATGCCACCACGCCCAGCTAATTTTTGTATTTTTAGTAGAGACGGGGTTTCACCATGTTGGCCAGGATTGTCTTGATCTCTTGACCTTGTGTTCCACCTGCCTCGACCTCCCAAAGTACTAGGATTACAGCCTACACATTTTTTAAAGGAATTCCTGGTTGTCAGAAATTGTGCTGTTAAACAGACTCATTATATTAACCTTTTAAGAAATAACATCAAATATTTAGAATCTTAAAAATAAAACTACGAAGCCTACTCAAGTTCTATGTCTCTATCTTATGTTTATGTGTTATTTCTCTCTTGACTGGCTACTTGAGGCGTTTAGCAGAACACAAAAGATGCTCTAAAGGGTTAGGGAGAATTTTGAGTAAGAAAATATTTGATAGAAGCTTAAAGAAGCTGAGAAGTGTTTTATAATAAATTAACCACCTGCTGTGACCATATCCTTTGTGCAAAGTTCATTAAGAAGCGATATATGAGTCATTTAAATCATAGTCATCTAGATTTTGTGTCAAAATGCAGATTTCCAGGCCTAAATTATTTCTAAGAGCACTAACTTTGGAGCAGTAGAGTTTCAGAACTTGCTGCAGGAAAGCACTGATTGGCTACCATTTGCAAAACATCACATTTTAGATTTCTTCTTTAGTAATTTACATGTAAAATTCTGCATATTTTGCTCATCTCCTTATGAGATAGAAATTTTTTCAAAAAAGTGGCAATACTTGGAGAAATAATTTTGTACCTGATAAAAAGGTGAATAGTCTTTATAAAAAATATTACGAACATTAACCAGTTCTTCCGCCCGGCAGCCATTTGTGTGACTCCTATTATATGGGAATGTCTTATAATCAGTGAGGAAGAGAGAGGGGAAGTAAGCATTCAATTAAGAGAGTTGCCAGGGAAAGCCTTAGGTTGGGATGGAAAAGAAGACCCAAGTGACTATTGGATCAAGTATTCCAAATGATAGCTGACCTGCTGGGAGATGGAATTCAAATGTGCAAAGCAGGGCACAAGTCAGAACCGTTCCCAATTACTTTTTAAAACTGTAAACAATTCAACCACATTCCTTGAAGTGTGGTTGGAAATGCCTCAGGTGCTTTTCTAAGATGCAGATTCCTGGACCTATCCCAGATCTATAGACTCCGATTCCCTGCAGTGTGTCCAGAAATACGTATTTTAAAACATCCGAGCAGTCCTGCATTAAAATGTTAAAATGGCTCACTCCCTAGAGACATGATTCTGTTCTTTCTTTTGAGTTGTGACACATCTTTAATTTATGCATTTCACTAAACATCCTATGGATCTTACTATGCTTCAGGTTTCCATATATCAGGGAATGAACTTGCAATGATGGCTTCAAGTTTACCGTCCAATAAGTTAAGCTAACACAATGCAGAGTGAAAAACATGATGCCAATAAACCTAAGAAGCTATGAAAACACTGAAAAGGTAAAATGAAAACTTCGTGTTCAAGTCAAGGGTCCAATTTTCTTTTGGGGTATTATAATCTGGTTTTTAAAAGATGATTTTCCAGGTAATAATATTTTTAATCCTAATTTCCTTATTCATGATTAAAATCTATTTGTTTAGACTACAAGCTTGACAGTGCTTCTAAAAAGTAATCTAAGAACAATGTATATTAACATAATCTGGATGCAAATGAGTCTGTCCTTTAAAAGCTCTTAGTCTGAAGGCTTAATCTATTCTATTCCATTTCTGTTATTAGATCGTTTGGGATAGTAAGACCCCAAATCTTTTACTTTTACATAATTGGGTTCAGACCAATAACATATGCAGGAATTTCTCCTGTTTTGTATGCAATTTAATTGAGTGGTTTGGGGGTTGAGTAGAATAAAATCCAGCAAAAGCTTATATTTGCAAGTATTTTGGTCTTTACAAAAAAGCCATGATAACACAGAGTTTTAGATAAATCTGGGTTTGGTCTAATGTCTAACTTTCTAACCTTGTGAACTTGGACAACTAATACAATGGCACAAAGTTTGTTTCTGCTTATAGTTACTATACTGAATTTAGTTCCAAACTGGTAATATCACTATCATACATATATGATATATACACACATATAAACATGTACTTGTATACACACACACATACATATAGTCATATGTAATTGTGCTTATTTTGCAAAACTGTGAAAATTAAATAAAATAATACATATAAAGTGATTAGCATGAAACTTAGCCCATAGCAGGTGCTCAATGAACATTGAGGGGGCTGAGAGAAAGTAAGAGCAAGAGAACAAGGCAGTTGAATTTGGAGCAAAAAAATGCAAAAGTGAGAAGTCATATCATAAAAGCGAGAAAGGAAGCTGCAAAATGTTTTAAAAATCATTTGTTACTAGTATCTTCAATAGCTGTGCTTTTTTGTAGTGAGATATAACTTTTCTTTTGTGTTATTTAAAACAGTGGCCATGCCAGCTTCATTGACGGAATGGACATCATTAAAATAAGTACAATATAGAGTAACCCCAGAAAGGTTACAAGTATTTCATCTGAACTCTGAAAATGTCAAGCCATATCCGGCTGGTGGATGGTGATAGGAAACCCATTTCCAGTTATCATATGTTAATGAAGGCAAACAATGCACAAGCCACAAGGAGGGGGAAAAGCCCAGAATGAGCAAAGTCCAGAGTCTATGCAGTTTCCTACATTTCCAGCCTCATTAAAATATGCAGATTGTGTCATTAGGAGACAATTTCCTGGCAGAGTTTTCTCCTGGAGTTCAGTTACAGGCACATGCTTGGCAGCTGTTATCACGATGAGTTAAACCACAGCTATGCTCTTCTATGTAAAAACAAACAGAAAAGAAGATGAGGAAACAGAAGCAGCTCCTGCAAGCCATGTTTCCATTTGGATTGTTTTATTTCCTTCAAAGTATTAGTATTTTTAAAGAAATGGCCATTGAGGATTGTTTGTCTCAGTCCTTCAGTGGTATACAAGAACGACACTGCAACTTCATGTATTCCTGGAGTTCTGTTCTTCCCAGTTTGGGTGGATGTGAAAATAAATTTAATGCAACAGCATTCATTACACCTGGGTTTAATTTAGCTAGGTGATTATGAGTAACTATTAAATTGAAATTCAAAGACCTTCCCTAACTAAACCTCAGCTTCAAAACAAACAAGCATTTTACTATTCATCTCAATTTTTTACTTCTTTAATATCATCCTTCTTTTTTTCTTCATTATTTGCTTGGTTCCTTTTTTTAATTTCTTCTTCCCTTCTTTCCTGCCTATTGTCCTCCTTTCCTCCTTCTATCTTAATATCTGATTTATCTATCTATCTACCTATTTATCATCTATCCATCTATCTATGCTCTCCTTATCTATCATATTTCTATTTTTTTTTTTGGTGGGCAAGGTGAAGAGGAAAGAAAAAGTGATATCAAAAATGTAACTTACCAATAAACCTAATAGAACCTCACCAATGAACACTTTCTACATGAAGGTCCAGTGCAGATGGCCACTTTGAGAAAACTCATGACTGAATAAGAATACTAAGAAGGTGACTGGTAATCAAACTTATTGTGTAGATAACATTTAACAATGCAATAATGTGAAACTGTATGTAAACAATATGTCAGCTATTACTACTACAGGCAAATACTATTTATTCAATTTCTTCTGTTAATGGTTCTTTAAGCATAGTCTGAGACCCCCCACGGGGCCTGGAGGTCAAAACTATTTTTATTATAATGGTTGTGCATTATTGTCTTTTCCATTGTGTTGACATTTGCACCAATGGTGCAAAAGCAATGAAGAGGAAACAGCTGGTTCCTTAGCATGAGTCAAAGGCATAGCAGCACATTGTTTTAGTAGTCATTGTAATTTTTTTTTTTTTAACCATCATTCACTCACACACACACAAAAATCTTGTTTCACTGAAAAATGCTTTTGGTAAAGTGGTAAAAATTATTAATTTTATTAAATCTTGGCCCTTGAGTATATTTTTAAAAATATGCTCTGTGTGATGAAATGGGAAGTATGCATAAAGCATTTTAGTTGCCTTGAAGAAAAATAACTTGTATAATTGTTTTAGTTCTGAATTGAATCATTACTTTTATGGAACATTGTTTTTATCTAAGAGAATCTCTGCAACACAACTGTGGCCATTCAGACTTGACTAACATTCTCTAGAAAATAAATCAAGTGACTTAGTCACTTTAAATTAATCAGCTATTGACTGGCCACAGTGGCTCACACCTGTAATCTGGGAGACCAGGACAGCTAATCACCTGAGGTCAGAAGTTTGAGACCAGACTAGCCAACATAGTGAAACGCTGTCTCTATTAAAAATACAAAAGTTAGCTGGGCATGATGGCAGGCGCCTGTAATCCCAGTTACTTGGGAGGCTGAGGCATTGCTTGAACCTGGGAGGCAGAGGTTGCAGTGAGACAAGATTGTGCCACTGCACTCCAGCCTGGGCAACAAAGAACAAAATTCTGCCTCAAAAAAACAAAAACAAAAAAACAAATCAGCTATATCAGTATTTGTTGTCAATGATTCAAGTTTTCAAGCAAAAATTCATCTTGTATAAGACTTCTATTTGCTATCATTAGCACACTTCAAACCTTTCTGATAAGCTTGATGGTGATTTACAAATATGACTTTTTGACATTTTATAATGAACATATGGAAGACCTGCATGTCTCAATGAAACAATGTTTTTCCAAATGACCAAAGCATAGTGTTACAAGAGCATGCATAAGGAAAAGGACCATTGATACTGCAAGAAAAATCAATGGATTTTAGTACAGAAAGTTCATTGATATGGTTTCAAAAAGATTCTACACTGTAAATACTCTAAGAAACTACTACTAATGGAGGTTTTGTAGCCCAAAGAAGAATATCCATAATTACTTGAAAAGGTTATTTTTAAAAACCTCCCTCCATTTTAAATTTATATATCTATATGAAGTTGGATTTTCTTCATATATTTCAACCAAAGCAACAAACCCAATTATATTAAGTCAGACATTAAAGACATTTGGAAATAATAACATAATGCTATTCTTAATAAAATACTTAAAAATTTTTACATTATTTTTTCTACTATAAAAACACACACACATGTATGTTTATTGCAGCATTATTTACAAGAGCAAAGACTTGGAACCAACTCAAATGCCCATTAATGATAGGCTGGATAAAGAAAATGTGGCACATATACACCATGGAATACTATGCAGCTATAGAAAAGAATGAGTTCATGTCTTTTGCAGGGACATGGATGAAGCTGGAAATCATCATCCTCAGCAAACTGACACAGGAACTCAGAAAACGAAACACCACAAGTTCTCACTCATAAGTGGGAGGTGAACAATGAGAACACGTGGACACGGCGGGGTGGGGAACATCACACACTACGGCCTGTCGGGGAGTGGGGGCCCAGAGGAGCAAGAGCCTTAAACAAATACCTAATACATGTGGGGTTTAAAACATAGATGGTGGGTAGATGCAGCAAACCACCATGGCACATGTATACCTATGAACAAACCTGCATGTTCAGCACATGTATCCCAGAATTTAAGTTAAAAAAATTATATTCTTTTAAAACATAAAATATTTTATTTATGTTAATTTGTAATAAGTTTGTTGCTATTTTAAAATTAATAAATATTTTCAAGATTTCTCAGTTTTAATTTTTAAACAGTAAATACTGCAGATATAATGTACAGAAACAAAACTTCTTTGGGTCAGTAATTATTAAGAGTGTGAAGATACCTTGCAGCCCAAATTTTGAGAAAGGCTGTTCTAGGTACCTGTGATGTTCTTCAATGATATGATTCCAGAATTTTAAGTGTAAGTTATATTACCTGCATTGAACATATTTCTATATATACCTAAGTATAAGGTAAATCCTTCTCAAAGGAAATATCCCTCAGAAAACAGATCTTACATATATTTGTGTTTTCAGTTTTCATGGTTAGCTCTGACAGTTTTTTTTCTTTTTTTTTTTTTTGACAATATAATATGCCTGGAGAAGATACATTTGCCTGGAGCATCTCAAAATATACTAGGTTTGCAAACTTTTAATGATTCACTGATTAAACTGAAATCGGTAAATAAAAGGGTGAAGGAAGGCAAAATTTGAAAACAATACAGATTTTGTTCTTTTTCCTAGATTGATACATCTTTCAAATAAGCATGCCAATAAATCTTTTAAATTTCTCTTTTTAGGCCTGGCTTGGTGGCTCACACCTGTGATCTCAGCACTTTGGAAGGCCGAAGTGGGCGGATCACCTGAGGTCAGAAGTTCAAGACCACCCTGGCCAACATGGTGAAACCCTTTCTCTACCAAAAAATACAAAAATTAGTCCCCTTCCCCACACTCACTCTCTCTCTCTCATGGGGAAGTCTTTCTCTCTTCTTCTCCTTTCTTCTCTTTTCTCTACCTAATAAAATCACTTTCCAGCAACACATAAAAAGAAAAAAAAATTAGCCAGGTGTGGTGGTGGGTGCCTGTAACCCCAGCTACTCAGGAGGCTGGAGCAGAGAGGATTGCCTGAACCCAGGAGGCAGAGATTACAGTGAGCTGAGATTGCCACTGTACTCCAGAATGGGTGACAGATAGGGACTCCATTTAAAAAAAAAATCTATTTTTTTTAATAAAGCAGTCTAGTGTAATACTTGCCATAGAGATTAATATTTCCTTATTGGGTGAATGGGAAAAGTAAGAGTTGTAATAGGCTCTTGTGGGTTGGAATAAAATTGACACCATACATGAATTCATGAACTGCTGTATCCCTGTAAACCCTCAGATTGAAGTGAAGATGAAGGCTCTGAACACCTACCTTAGGTAAAAACATTGATATTGAATATTGATCTGAAATTAAACAAAAGTATCTCACGTAATTTGTGTTACAGTTTGAGCAAATATATGATACAGTTAAAATATTGTATAACTATACTAATAAATTGGACTGTAAGTAAATGCTTGACAATTTAATCTACATCTCTAAAAGTTTTCATAATTCACCTGACAAAAAACATTTTTATTTAAAATATTTTATCATTGGGTAAGTGGGGTAGGCTTTTCCTTGAAATTGCTTTATACTGAAATTAGATGAGATTTTTAATCCCATAAATCCTGCTTGGAAAAAAACCATTTTACAGATGGAAAACTGGGTATCAGAGAGTTTGAGAACCTGCTCACAGTTAGTAAGCATGCTAATTGGGATTAGAACACAGGCCCATTGCAAAGCTCACAATTTTCCCTTGAGCTGATGATGCTCATTGAGTATCTGATGGTACCAGTACCATTCCAGTCCCTGGACCACAAATTCTCAGGTCAATCCATAAGATAGGTACCATTTTGACCCAATTTTCTAAATGAGGAAACAAATCTGTTTAATATCAAGTGATTAGTAACTAGCAGCACTGACATGTGAACCCAGTCCGGATTCAGTGTCCTTACTCTAACCCCCTACTTAACATTGTCTCACAATCTACAATAACACTTCTATGATTTGTTCAATCTCACTGCCATTATATAGGCATTTCTATGAAACAAGTAGCAGTCGAAAACTATAAGTCACTCTTTCCTTTTCAAAGATTCAGGTAGGACATACAGCAATAAAAGCACAGCTGAGAAGACATTTTCAAATATATTTTTAAAAATTCAGAATGAGAATGAGCTTTCCTTCGTTCTTGGCTCTTTAGGAAATTTGCTATTTAGCTCAAGTTAAAATACATCTAGGGAAAGGTTATATGATACTGGAAGTGCCAGGCCATGCCTGGGACTATGAGACTCAGGTTTCTCCACATATATAACCAGTAAAAAAAACAATAAATGACAAAAAACAGTATTGTTTACATCAATAACAATAAGAGTGATTAGGTTTGTCCAATAGTTTGGGTGATGTGACATTTAGCTCTAGATAATATGTAAAACCTAACAGGCAGTTATGTTCACAATGGTAAGCATACATAGATATGTACCAACACAAAAATTAAATATAAAAATATCAAAGTCTGGCCCGGCGTGGTGGCTCACGCCTGTAATCCCAGCGCTTTGGGAAGCCAAGGCAGGTGGTTCACAAAGTCAAGTGATTGAGACCATTCTGGCCAACATGGTGAAACCCAGTCTCTACTAAAAATACAAAAATTAGCTGGGCATGGTGGTACACACCTGTAGTCTCAGCTACTTAGGAGGCTGGGGCAGGAGAGTCACTTGAACCCAGGAGGCGGAGGTTGCAGTGAGCTGAGATCGCGCCACTGCACTCCAGCCTGGCAACAGAGAGACTCTGTCTCAAAAAAAAAAAAAAAAAAAAAATCAAAGTCTTTTTTGTGGAAGAAAGCACTACCCAGAGGTGGGAAAATGGCAAACGTCAGCATACATATGATAGTGTTACCATCTAAGAACTGAAAAAGTTTCCAGTTTTTTTTTTTTTTTTAAGTGAGTGTGTTTGTTTTTAGTTTTTCAATTCTCACATCCATTGTCCAGCGGGGACACAGAAAAGTTATTAAATTCCTCAAGGTCACACTGAAAGTCACAGCTGTTCTTGGGAAAGGGGCTTATGTATTCCTAAAGCCCAGCTAGGTCCTATTGCTTCCTGAAGTGCATGAGTCCATGTGGAATGAAAGAATGCTCTTAAGCAAATTCCAATTATGGTTTATTAACTTCACACGTAGCATTTATCTTCCAGTTTCCAAAAATAGCAGAACCAATTAAACTGACTGTTTAGCACGAAGTTTTCTTTTAACTTTTAATTTTTCTGCAGATAAAGCCTTTATATAAAGATAAATGGAAGACTACAGATATGAGAGAAAGGGTAGAAGCCATTAGTTCCCCATCACCACCACCATTTTCTGTCCCGGTCACTCTAAGGCAACCAAGGCAAGAGCCTTTCTGTTCCTGAACTGATGGTGTAACATCCTCAGCCAAGCAAAGCAGCCGACTTTACGCGTGATGGATAGCAGTGAAAATTAGCTATTAGGGCAGTCGCTAATTTGAAATAAAAACCCAACAACTTCTAGTGTTCTATCCACTGTCAAAAAAAGATTAAATAATGGTGGCTAGAAAAATAGTAGGCTTGTGAAAGGAGGCTTAAGAAGAGTATTTCACTTTTCACTTAAAACACCGGCTATAATTTCCAATCATGGTTATAAAAGAGAAACTTAACTTGGTGAAAACCTTTCAGGGATCTAACTTTTAAGATGTTCCCTTTAAGGTTCTCTCTAACAACTTTTATTTTTAAAAAGTGCATGCTTAAATGAGGGCCACAGAAATTGGAATTGGAATTTCCACATTGGATGTCTTCAGTGGAAACAAAAATTGTGGGAAATGTCCTGGAAGTCAAAGGGAGAATAGCGAAAAACAGGAGCCTCTGCTCTCAATTTGGCTGGATTACCATCAACTTCTGGAAACCACTAATGGTCTAAGGAGCAAAAGATAGGCGAGCAACCCTGGGCTCAAACCAGCTTAGCTGGGAATGGCACTGCATATCTAAGAAGAGATTCTCAAAAAGAAGGTTGAGAAAGAAAAGGATTTACCTTATACCACACTGCCAAGACTCAATCCACAGCCTCTTGACACTTAATCTAGTTCTTTTTCCACTACACCGAAATGCTGTGAATTGGAGATTACTTTTTTCCCCTCTCCAGATTTTCAACATAAAGCCTCTCTTGACTTTTTTCACTGATACAGATACCATACTCCTGTGTCTATCACCACACACCTACCTGTCTAACAAGAGCTGTGGGAATGTCATAGGACACATTTGTGCTATACAGTCTGCCACGCTGTTCTGTTGAATGTGTATGGTAATTATTTGACACTTCTAAGAGATGACAACTATCTTGAAATAATAAAATTGCAATTATCTTATCAAATTTAATATTCTGTATTCTTCAGAGCTGATATTTTTTATTGAAGATTGCCGCTTCAGTGTAGTTGATTGAATTCTTACATTACTGTACTTTCGTTACTTTTAGTCTTACAGTTTTCTTATTTTATTAACTCCTTCTTCTCCATTACCATGCTTTTTATTTTTATTTTATTCCTTTTTAGAAAACTACTACAGATTTATTCCTCCTTTACAAATGTTCAGAGAACTCTACTTAATTACACATCTATAGCTTGGGAAACAATGCTAGCTCCTAGACAAAGGGAAACAAAATGATTGTACTCATAAATCTAACTCATAAGGACCTTAGTCTCCCTTAATCTGTACAACAAAGGAAGGAAGAGTTCAGTCATTTAGGAACATTTGCGAACAAAAGAGTTCCTTCCTTTGTTGTAGGTTAAGGGAGACTAAGGTCCTTATGAGTCAATATGTAGAGATGGGAAGGAAGATCACGCCATCAAGTAGCCATTCCTTCCTTTGTAATATGGATCACTTGCTTTCAAAAGAGTTAGGGGATCCTCACCAGAGAAGCCACAGATTTGAGATTTCAGACTTTTTTTTTTAAGACTATCTTTCATTATTTGACAGATGAGAAAACTAAGGTCCAGGAATTCTAAAGGACCGATTTAAAATCACTCAGTTATCTAATGAGACCAGAGAGAAAGAACATAGACCCTTTGGCTATCATGCAATTGCTCTTTCATCAAATTTTCATACTAAGCTGCCAAACCCTTGAAAGATGATAGACCTCCTTCAATGGGTCTCTATAAGTCATTTTAAAAGAGTGAACAGTTTCTGGATGCCACTGTAGGATCCTTTTCTTCTCAATTGTAAATGGCTACCTAGCTTGTGTTGGTTGCCTGAGCCGCCATGACTAGGAATGTAATATGTATGACAGCATACCAGGGTTTTGATTTGGCCTCTTTCAGATCATTGAGTGGAGGAGGAACTCCTTCAAGTTCCATCTCCGTGGAACAGACCCTTATTTCCAGGGTAAAACTCTGATAAGATTAGTCAGAAAATATTATTATAATATAATGCTTTCCTTAATACTACAGAGCAGAAAAAATCTCTTTTCTAAATTTAAAAGCAAAATTAAAATCCAGACTAAATTAACTGCAAATAGGTTTTGAAAAATAGCCCCCCAAAATAAAATAAAAAAGAAAAACAAGCACTGCCCATATTTCTCTGAAGTTTTGAATGTACCATAACTGAATTTCAGAATCATGTTACAATTTCAAAGGTTCTACTGACATATTAGGAAGTAAAATGGTGATCTATAATTGAACTAGTATAAGCAATTATGTTTGTCAATATAGATAATCATAATTTCTCTGCTTAAGATCTGGTAATGTGATTTACGTCTTGGTCATCATCTATTGCTGCAAAACCTTCTATTACTAACTTACTAAAGCTTCGTTATAGTAGAAATCCTGAATGTCGAAGTGGTTCCGTTTCATGCAGAAAACTTCGTATTCAGCAATGATTGATACAAATGATCTTTTTCCAGCAAGCTGTTTAAGGCTTGCAGATCATTGCAACATTTTATTGTGGATATAATGGGACTTTATTCAATTTGTAAAGAGAAAATATTTGAAGTGAGTCATATTTGTAAAATATATGTGCATAGAAAGAAGATAAAAGAAGATAGTAGACACTACAAACATGGTCAATTTATAAGATTATGATGAAACAAAACACATTTGCAATTTTTCTGAAAGGTAAGAAATTTCTTGTTCAGGAGAATAAACATAAGATGCAAGGTATGACTGCTCCCGTACTGTCTTGATTATTTAGTTTCTTTTAATAAACACACACAGCTAAAAAAAAAATCCTCGTATCATGTCTTATTTTTCTGAAAAAAAAAATCTAGGATTTCAATTGCTAATAAAAATGGATTATATGTAAAAATGCAAAGGAACAAGAATTAAATAAAATCCTAACTTGCAATCAGAAAAATAATTGCAGAAACAATTTGTTAACGGCTAATTATTCATTAAACTAAACACTTGCATTATAAACTTCATAAGCACTTTAAAAACTGTGGCCCCAATTAAAAGGTTATACACAATAACAAATATTCTAGAAAACATCAGAAAAACCATCATTTACTTTAGCAGACATCCAGAGTTGTGTCTAACATATTGCATTTAAACCTAAATTTAGAAAATTGATTTATAACATTAATTTAATCTTTACTTGGGAAAATAACAAATGCTTATCATAATCAGGCTGTAATTAAAAAACAAATAGTCTTGCAAAAGTCTCTTTATACTGTAGTTTACAAGATGCCATTTCTGCATTGAAAAATATGTTTTTTAAGTAACCATCAAGCATGTTTATTAAAACCTAATTACATAGACATGAAAATGTGCATTTTGATGCAGCGCGAGGACTAATCCCTAGTTTGACGATCTTCCTATTAGCCTAACTACAGATTTTTTAAAAAACTCACAAACCTTCCTTTTTATCTATTTCAAGATTAAGCACTCTGCGTAGAGTATCTAATGGAATAATTTTATTAAGATAGTGTTTAAGTTCCCATGCAAACCTAAAGGTACTTCTTTTAAATATAAGAAAACAGAAAGTTAGAATTACAACACATTTAGTTACACATTATTCAGGAAGATAGAGATGTTTACCGGTGGCATCATTTGAACACGGGAAAGGTAGAAGTTTCAACTGAGTACAATAGAAATGTCTTCTATCACGGAAGTGTTACATTTTTTAAAGATACTTTGCTTTCTCTTCCTGTGCATATCAAATGTTAAAACTGCTGAATTATTTGAACACTACAAATAAAAAGTTGAGATGCATATAGCACATATTTCATTTGAGAATCAGTGATTCAATATACAGGTTCTTATAAATTGCCTGAGAGAAAGTGGTATCAGAGCTGTATACATCGGTATTTGAAGGTTGGCTCCATGACAAAGAGATAATTGCTATAAATTTTAGAATAGAATTAAATACAACTTTGCCTGCTAGTTTTCTAAGCTCTGTAGATTTTTGGTTTCCTTTTTCTTAGAATTACGGAAAAAATAATAATTATGCCCTCATAGGCAAATTATCCTTGCTATCAAAAATATATGTAAATGTACTACACAACACTTCATTATTTCATTCACATTTTCAACACATAATGGACAGTTTCTGAAAACCTGAAGTTTTGTTTTTCCTCCTTTTCCCATTTCTAATTATTAATATTCACCTTATGCTTAACTTCTAAGAGTAGCATGCACAGACATTCTGGTGTTGCAAAGTAGAATAATATTACTGTTTCTGAAAACTCAGAATTCCTAGAAGCTCTGTTTGTGCCCATCACGGGCCATCCTTCCAGAAAACTTTCTCTAACAAGATGTGGGCTGGGTGTGGTAGCTCACAACTGTAATCCCAGCACTTTGGGAGGCCAAGGCAGGTGAATTACCTGAAGTCAGCCTGGCCAGCATGGTGAAACCCCATTTCTACTAAAAATACAAAAATTACCTGGGTGTATTGGCACATGTCTGTAATCGCAGCTATTGAGGAGGCTGAGGCAGGATAATCACTTGAACCCAGGAGGTGGAGGTTGCAGTGAACCGAGATCATGTCACTGCACTCCAACCTGGGTCACAAGAGTGAAACTGTCTCAAAAAAAAAAAAAAAAGATGTGAATAGAATACAAGCCAGCTTATAGGTTTATATTTCTGATCAAGGTGAGAGTGAACATTACACCAGGCATATCCATAAAGATATGAGTTAGCCAAATATTTAATCAACTGTAAAATAGATACCTTGTATAAAATTTTCCACCGTATACATAAATCAGGCAGGGCTAGTAGACTAACCTACCACATAAAGTCTTAATTCAGTGGATTCAGTATCATGGTGTTCTATAAAATGTGTTCTTATTTTCATGATAATTCCAGCCCCATTTTCACTGTAACAAATATGAAAAGGAATAAATATTTTTCTCTAGGTTCATGAAATTTAGAAGGGGTTCTATGTGGGATCATTTAAAAGGCATCTTTGAAGACCCTTCTGAAATGGCATAAGGTCACTTTTTTTTCTCAAACTAGAGTAATAATGACCTATCTTACCTTCATTTCTTATTGTAAATTTTATTTTACCTATGGTGAATGTATTAGTCCATTCTCACACTGCTATAAAGAAAGTACCTGAGATTGAGTAATTTATAAACAAAGGAGGTTTAATTGACTCACAATTCCACATAGCTGAGGAGGCCTCATGAAACTTACAAGCATGGCTGAAAGGGAGGCAGGCACCTTCTTCATGAGGCGGCAGGAGAGAGTGTGAGCATGTGAGGGTGGAACTGTCAAACACTTATAAATCCATCAGATCTCATGAGAACTCACTCACTATCCAGAGAACAGCATTGGAGAAACCACCCCCATGTTTCTATAACCTCTCACCAGGTTCCTCAACACTTGGGGATTAGAATTGAAGATGAGATTTCAGTGGGGACATTGCCAAGCCATATCAGTGAGTCTAGCTTTAAGGAACAAGTTATTAAACTTACTGTTGAATCCAAAATTAGGATTCGTTTCCTCCAATTTGGCTGGACAGCTTATAGTTTGTTGTGTGCTGCATGCCTTGACTATAGTATATAACATATGGCTAAAATCACTAAAGCACCCTAAGTCTGAACTACTTCAGGTGAATCACTGTGCAGTTGGAACCTCCTTATACACACTAATAGTACATGGGGAGAACTTGCTCACATGAGAAAATAATTAGTGACAATTCACAAACTAAGTCAGAACTCAGCCAAAATTTGAATAAGTAATTTGTGTTCCTACAAAAGAAAGTTAAAGATATATTTGGAAAAATAATTTTCCATTACAAATACTATTTTTTGAATATTGAATGTCAACACATTTATAAATGAAAACTTTCCTATATTTTAAGTATGTTTAACTATCAGGCATGATTAAAATATATCTAGTTATCAGTAAAATTATATTCCTCAAAAGATGTTATCACACTACAAGATATCAGCGACTACAATAATTGCAATAGATGAGAAATCTCGAAAATAGTAGCACACATAAATTTGCTTCATTGTATGCATTGAGACATACGTAGATTTTTGGACTGCCTTAATTCAATTTACTTTTCTGTTATATATATTAAGCACTGTAAAACTATGAGGTTGGCTATGGGTATGACATGCCTCTCCAACACCTCCTTGAACTTGAAGCAGTGAGGCTGTGTTATGACAACACAAGTAGGGAGGAGAGGTATTGAGCCTACAATCAGGAAGAGTCCTATAGAGGAGTGAGGAGCGGAGGAGGAGGAATTCAGCTATCTCTGGACATTAAAATAGCAAACTATCCTTAGGACCTTTCAGAATCCAGGGGCTACATAAGGGAAATCGTATTGGGAGGAACCAGCTTTATCTCCTCTTCAAGACGATTGTAATGACTTCATAGTCTGAAGAGTAGATGATACAGCCAGACTGTGGGGGTGTCTAAACCTGAAATTAGTCACCATGATGTCTTTTTTCTTAAGGAAGATTACATTTGGATCAGTATCATTAGAAACCAGAATCAATATTTAGTCATGTGTCCTGGACATTCATGGACTTTGGATTAAGGCAGATACTGATGCATCCCAGATTTCTCACAGAGTAGCTTTGTGACCTTGGGCATGTTCCTCATCCATGCTGAGCTTCATCTGTCAAATAGATTAATAATACTCTCATAGGATGGATGGAGAATCCCAGTGAGATCATGGAGATTGCAGAGCATGGTGCTTGGTGCAGAGTGGAAGCTCAGCTCATGCTTCTCCTTTCCCCCATCTCTCCCCCTCACTTAAGAATAGGAAGAAAAGGTGCCTGCAAGAGAGTGTGTGAGATGTTGTCTTTTTTAACAGAACAAAACAAGATACATTCATCTTTAATAGCTTCTCACACTATTCCAGCAACTCAGCTACATGGAAAAACAAGGCATATAAGAATGCTTAAATAGTCATATATGTGGATATTCACCAAATCAGAGTTCTGGCTATGCCTTAGCATCTAATAGCAAATGTGCAGAACATCTCTGCTTAGGACTTATATTAAAGAAATTGTACTTGACATCGCCTGCAACATAAACACCTCTAGTAATGCGTGAATATCCATACCAGAGAGATGTGAAATATTTTTTGAGAACTGTACTTTAAAAACTTTCCTGTGTCACATCAATGTCACATGGTAAACTTGAGACACTTTACTGGAAAACCATAAATTAGATTTAACTGTACATACTATGCATGCTGATTATTTCAATTAAATTGGAATAGTTCTGCACGTTTTCAGTAAATGCATAATTATGTGTTTTTTCCAGAAAATTTACTTAGAGAGAAATTAGTCTTTTGCTAATATTAATAAGAGATTTGAAAGCTGAAACAATATCCAGTTTTTTCCTAAATGGAAATTGACCATGATCTCCTATAAGTTCATACAGTCAGGCCTGTTGTGAAAGTCCAGGGGTCTGTCTTTAATTTCTTAAGAATAAATTTATAAATATTTTTGTTTTCTTTGCTGAGGTGAGTGCATTTATAGCACTTCACTCTTAATGTTGTAATGAAAATTTGAAGGCTTCTATAAGTAATACTAAATAACAAGAAACATTAAAAAGAAAAACCTAATATGGCATTCATGATACAGGCTTGCATCAGCAATTCATCATTAAGGGATTTTACTTTTTTCCCCTTCCTGCTATAAAAACTGTGTATCCAGATAGATGATTAGATTACAACAGATGTGAATTTCCTTTTTTTTTTTTTTTTTTTTTTTTTTTTTTTTTTTTTTTTTTTTTTTTTTTGAGATGGAGTTTCGCTCTTGTTACCCAGGTTGGAGTGCAATGGCACGATCTTGGCTCACCGCAACCTCCGTCTCCTGGGTTCAGGCAATTCTCCTGCCTCAGCCTCCTGAGTAGCTGGGATTACAGGCACGCGTCACCATGCCCAGCTAATTTTTTGTATTTTTAGTAGAGACGGGGTTTCACCATGGTGACCAGGATGGTCTCAATCTCTTGACCTCGTGATCCACCTGCCTCGGCCTCCCAAAGTGCTGGGATTACAGGCTTGAGCCACCGCACCCGGCCTAGATGTGAATTTCTTTATTACTCATTGGTACAAAGAGGATATATACTTGTCAAAGATATACTCTACAGTAATATGAGGTTGTAGATGGTATTACGGTTTACCTGCTTAACATTGCCCTACTCCCTTTAAGAGAGAGGGTGAAAAAAGAAAAGAAAACAATGCATATTCTCTCTCTCTCTCTTTCTCTCCCTCTCAGCACCTATTTTTCAGATCACATAAACTTTTCCTCATGCCTAGAACTCTTCACTCATTCCCAATAGGCAGCAAATCTCTCAAGTACAAATATTTCCTCTGAGTCAGCAATTAAATCTGACACAAGCAATGAAGATGAAAAATTGTCATTAAGTCCCCTGAAACAGTTCTGGTTCCCATTTATTCAGCAGCGAACTGGAGCATCTCTCTGGAACTTTAGACATAGCCGTCTTCATCCTCCCATCTAAGATTTCAGTAAGACTCAAACTCAGAGCTCTCATGCACCTGCCCAATTCCTCATCAGCACAGTAAACATTCTAAATTCAAACTCTAAATTCTTCCTTCTATGAAATGGAACTCTTTTACCTTCTAATAGTTAAGACACAAGCTAAACAACTAATACTCTGCAAAGTTTAAATGAAACTAACATCCCATGTATAAAATTAAATATCTTCTAGTATTCAAAAATACTCACATACACATACTTGCTGAAAAGACATTGCTTGTTTTTGATTACAAGACAGTTACTCTGGGATAAATACTCTTCTCTGGGCAATTACTAGACAATGGTCACAAACCATCTGACAAAGATGGTCCAGAATGCGATAATAACCTTGGGTTGGAATTCTGGTTCTGCCATTTGCCATTTTTATAACATTAGACTAGTCTAATGACTATTATCAGTAGTCATTCATACATGGTTATATTTGTAATTTATGCAGTGATACTGAAAAAGAATTCTTGTTCACTGTTTTGAATCTTAGGACTCAATTTGTAGATACTGAACTAGGAAATATGATATGTTTACATGCCTTATAAACATCTCTGTTTACATTTTTATCTCTATTCACATTTCCATGAAAAAGTAGCATCTTATGGTATAGAAAAAGGAGAAAAAGCATCCAATATTCTCTTGAATATTACAACTAGCAACTGTTATGCTTTTGGCTCATTGAGGACTATAGAGTTTACTGCATTTGTCATTTACTTCAGTATCCTACGAAATTGATATGTACAGAAAACAGGGAAATACTTGGTAGAAGCATGAGGTTCTCCAGCAAAGGCCCCACCCTCAAGTCTGGAAACTTACAGCTCTAAATGGGAAGAGGCATTCCTGTTTTTGTGCCCAAATCTTGTCTTTCGGCCCTCTACGCACCCTTATCCAGTACCCATATAAACCCCAAACTCCAAGCTCCACACGCAGATGAGCAGAAGAGCAGAGGAGTGTTGTGGTAGAGAAGGAGAGATGAGAAGGAGCATCTGAACTTCAAGAGGAGTTTATCCGGGGACGGATGGAGGAGAGACTGGCCATGGGATGGCCAAACTCCAGGCGAAGATCATATTCCCACTCCATCCACTTTCCAGCTCCCCATCCATCCCAATGGTGGCCACCTCCATTGGCAATAAAATCCCTGGTGTGACCTGATTCGTCCTGGACACTGGACAAGAACCCAAGTACCAAGAGGGCACTGAGCTGGTCTGAGAATGGAAGAGCTAAAAGATCATTGTAACACACTCACTGGGGCTTCAGGAGTCACAGGCCCCCACCTGTACATGTTACTATGGGGCCAGAGCCCAAAAGCACTTGCCCTGGCTCCTGTATCTGCCTGTCTGTGTGCTTCCTTCCCCTCCTGTAAGACGTGTGAGTGCACAGCAGCCAAACAGACAAGTCACACCCCTGTTGCATGTCCTGCAAGGGAGGATGGGGATCAGCGAACTCTCCCATTTTAGAATGCATTAGTCTGAAGAAAATTTAAGGAAGAGGTTTGTGCATATGTGTGTATGTATGTATGTGCATGTGAAACTGATCAATCAATTGGCCCTTAAACTTCATTGTCAATCTGTCTCTTGAAGATACACCAATTCTGAGTGATGTGACTTATTCCCATCTCTATCTTACAACCATTATGTTTCTCACAAACCATTAATCCCTCAAATCTGGTGAGCTTAAATTAGTATCAAGTATACTATAAAACACTATAGGATCGATAAGCAATAGTTACTTAAAATTAGCAAGAATACGAACTTTTAGGTGAAACAAGCAAACAAAAAATATACAAATTAGAATCATGTTACCAGAAACATTTAAATTGATTTTATACTTTACAATAGTGATGCATTTGCTTATGTTTTATACCATATGTTTATTTATTTGACACAGAGCCTTGGCTGCTGATTTTAGAATATTGTGCTTAGGAGACAATTAGATACATGTAGGAGAAGGGGACTGCTTATTTATAAAACTCTACTGACTGTCCATCTATGTAGATAAGTTGCTAAATAACCCAAGGTTAGGACAATATAATATCTCTATAAACATTAAATATCTATGAAAAGCTGTTTGCTGGAAGGAAACCAGCACATTGGCATCACAGGGTCAGACCATTCTCGATCAACAGTGACTTCAGTAGGCTTTGCTGTGAGTCTTCAAAGTCAGGTTGAGGGCTGTACACTATTCAGTGCTAGCAGAGCCTCCTGGAATCGGGGTGTCTCCTGAGGACATCTAGTACTTGGACCACAAGGAATGAATTACAATGTGACTTCTATAAAGAAAAAGAATTATTTTCTCTCTTTTATTCTCTACTAAACATGTGAAAAGAACAATTGTATCCCTGAAGGAATTTCAAGTGCCCTAAAAAGAAAGTTTTAAAAAAAAAAAGCCCAACTTTCTGGACTTCCATATATCTTAATATTAAAAAACAGCACAGTATATATGAATACGAACAAAAGAATTTTAAACCTTTTCCATCAAAACTAAAACTAAAAAACAACAAAAAAAACCCCCAAAAAATAACAATATTGACACACAATGCTTAAAATAGTACTATGGCCCTGTAGTAAGACTCATGTTATAGTACTAAAAATTCTATTTAGTTTAGGCTCTCCTCTTTCCCAAAGATGCCTTTTGCTAATTTATTCGTCGCTTATTTATGGTTTGAAACTAAAGTGGAGTTTACAATTTCATTTCTTTGTGAGTATATATCAGCAACTATAGTTTATTTTAATAGTGTGAGTTGCACCAATCACACTATCCTTAAGTGACAAATCTGAAAAACAAAAGGGATTAAAATAAAAAGAGTCCCTTAAAAGCCCAGCCTGGAGGCAAATGAAGTAGACATTTACTCAACTGAAATTCAGTGGATTTTTTACAGCACATTTTTCAGTGGTTTAGGGAAACTGACATTGTCTTTGTTAGTGTTTTACAGAGGCATTTATTTTTAGTTATACAGCTGAAACTCTCCAGCCCAATGAACTGTGGCTGTCTGTGGTATATTCAGCAGAAGGGGAAAAAAAAGACGCTTTGCCATTAGTTCTAAAAATATCAGTGACATGTCAGGGTCATCATCTCTATGTTAAGAACTATGGAGAGTTACAGAGAAATGAACTTATGTCTTTCACACTCAGCATCTTCTGTGCAAATAAAATTTTAAAAGAGCCTTTCACAGTTTTTAAGCTGAATACGCATCTCAATTCAAAATCTTAAAGCCAGTATACATAAAATAAATGGTATAGCTGTAAAATAGTGGGAGATGGCTTATAGTGGAATTCTATATGAGGTATGAAAATGGTTTTAAGCCAACAGTATATTATTAATATCTATAATGTAATACATAATGCTTCATATTTAAGATATTATAAATATAATGTATTACAAACATTGGATGATACTTTTTAGAGATTAGATGGGCTGCTGCATTGAGAGAAATTTCAGGCTGGATCTAGCTCTAACTAAATTTTCAACTTGGGACCAATTACTTAACCTGTCTGCACCTCAGTAGTCTAAACCTTGACAGGAAAGGGTATATTTCTATTGCTCTTTCAAAATTAAAAATTTGACACTTCAGAAATGGAAGAGGAACTATATATTTCTTCCACTCAATGTGTCCTATTTTTCATAAAAGACACAAAAGTTTATTTGATGTTCGTGTGTGTGTGTGTGTGTGTGTGTGTGTGTGTGTTTACCTTCATATAGAAGGAAATGCAGAATGGCCTGAGGGCCTGTCTAGCTTATGAGAGATTTGCAATCTACAAATAAGAAGTAAGCTAATATTTAAGAATTTACTTACATGGCACATTGGTTATGTTTTCAGTGTGTGTATTACAGTTTACTTGGCCGATTACAAAAGAAAATTTGCCACGGCATACCCATTTGGATGGCTACTTTAAAAAATTTGTAAATAAAGAAAATAACAGGTGTTGGTGAGTATGTGGAGGTATTGGCATACTTGCTCACTGCTGATGGGTATAGAAAATGGTATAACCAGTATGGAAAATAGTATGATGATTCCTTAAAAAATTAAACATATTGTTATCCTCAATTCACTGATAACATATGATCTGGCAATCCCATTTGGGGGTATATACTCAAAAGGATTGAATATAGAGTATCAGAGGGATATTTGTATAACCATGTTCACAGCAGCGTTATTCACAGTAGCCAAAAGGTAGAAAAAAGCAACCCAGGTGTTCAGTAACAGATGAATCTATAAACAAAATGCAGTGTATATCTTCAGCCTTCGAATGGACGGAAATTCTGACACATGCTACAACCTGGATGAACCTTGAGAACATTATGCTCAGTGAGATAAACCAGACCCAAAACGATTCCATTTACATGAGGTACCTGGAAGAGTTAAATTCATAAAAACAAAAAGCAGACAGTGGTTTCCAGGTGGTGTGGGAAGGGGGAAATGGGGCAGTTATTGTTCGATGGATGCAGAGTTTGTTTTTCAAGATGGAAAGAATCCTGGAGATGGATGGTGGTGACAGTGGTACAACAATGTGACTGTAGTTAATGTTACTGAACTGAACCCTGCAAAAAGTTAAGGTGGTAGATTGTATGTTATGTGTATTTTACCATAATAAAAAAAAGAAATTGGACTTGAACTTGAATGCAGTGGTTATTTTTAATAGAAACAGCATTTCATAGCAGATAAGAGGACAGAATCTGGAACTAGATTGCCTGCTTTTGGATCCTGGCTCCAGTTTTCACCCACAGTGTGCTACTTTGGATCAGTTATTTAAACTGTCTGTGACTTCTTTTTCTCATGAGTGAATTGAGGATAATAATAGTATTTTCTTCATACAGTTGTTGTAAGGATAAAATGTGTTTATATAATAAAGCATTTAGAAAATTATCTGGCAAACAATAAGCATGCTGTTAGTGTGGTATTTTGCTATTATTAGTGTTTTTACTACTAATAAAATTCTGATGAGATGTATTTTTACATGCATGATGTCAGCTTTATCTTCTTAGATATAACCATAAAATCCTTTTCACTTGACATTTTGAAATCACTCCGTATTATAACCAAAAAACAATTTGTTTTTGAGACCTCGTCTCGCTCTGTTGACTAGGCTGGAGTGCAGTGGCGCCATCTCTTTTCACGGCAACCTCCGCCTCCTTGGTTCAAGCAATTCTCCTTCCTCAGGCTCCTGAGTAGTTGGGACTACAGGCACGTGCCACTATGCCAAGGAAAGATTTGTATTTTTAGCAGAAACAAAGTTTTCATCATGTTGGCCAGGCTGGTCTCAAACTACTGACCTTAAGTGATCACCTGTCTAGGCCTCCCAAAGTGCTGGGATTACAGGCATGAGCCACTGCACCCAGTCCTAAAAATGCTGACTGATCTTAAAGGAATGATAGAAATTACCAGCTTAATTTTCTTACTTATTGTGTTTAACAATGTTTATTTTTAAATAAATTAAAAGTTTGGGAATGTAAAGAACCATTTCAAATGAGCAACACTTTGACCTTTGTAACCTAAAAAACTAGCTATATCACCAAGTCTAAGACAATTAGTAAAATGTCATATTAAAAAAAAGGCAAGTTGCCTTAGCTACCTCTCTTTTTTCCAAATGATTGCATTTGAGAATGCTCGTAGTTATTGGCATACACATGTTTAGTAAATATTTTGCTTAAAAGTTTCTTGGAAAGCAAAAACTCTCACATTGACAGGAATGGGATGTTACACTAAACTCAGAGAAAAGTCTCTAAGGCAAATATTTATTTGCTTACCAGAAAAAGAAGAACAGAAATGTTATTTTTTTGGTGTGTATGATATAAAATAGATTGTTTTCAAAGTTTCTGGAGAGTGGGGTTCTTTCAGACCATTTTGCATAGGTTTGGGGAGACAGAGAAAAGCCTTTAAAAGCAGAAGGCAGGCTGGGCCTGGTGGCTCACCTGTAATTCCATCACTTTGGGAGGCCAAAGTGGGAGAATCATTTGAACATCAGGAGTTTGACCCCAGCCTGACCAACATGGAGAACCCCCGTCTCTATTAAAACCAGAAAATTAGCCAGGCATGGTGGCACATACCTGTAATCCCAGCTACTTGGGAGGCTGAGGTAGGAGAATTGCTTGAACCGGGGAGGTGGAGTTTGCAGTGAGCCAAGATCACGCCATTGCACTCCAGCCTGGGCAACAGAGCAAAACTCCATCTCAAAAAAAAAAAAAAAAAAAAAGAAAAGAAAAGAAAACACAGAAGGCCAGTGAACTTAAATTATCTAACTCTTATAAGCTTTTGCCTATACAATATGATTCCATGCATTTTAGAGTGATTAGTGTGCTACTAACCGAATCACCTGCTAATGTAACTGAGGCTTTCTACTTTCTCATGATTTTAGAGGGAACTGATAGAGATACCAAAGGAGAGAGGAGAGAGCATTCCAAGATGGCTCTGAGGCTAAGGAGGAAAGAAGCCATCAAAATAATTTTTACATTTTTGCCTAAGGTAAGAAAGGCCCATGAGAAGAAGCCATCTGCTTTAAACCACAACTGGAAACAGCAGAGGGGATGGAGAAATTCTCACTCTTGTATTTAGCTGTGGTAACATCATTCTCCCAGAGAGCAGACTAAGTCCACCACAGTGCTTCTCGGAACTGCAGCATGACTTATGAATGTGAATATTCAGATATTGGGGAACATATACCTTTAATATTATCTGCCTGAACCTGATGAACAGATGGCATAAACTAAAATCAGCTTACCACAAATACATACAAAATGAAAATTAGATGGATGAAACCTAAAATTTGATGCTTTTTATATTAAGTCAAAATTAGAAATAGATAAGCTCATTTATGTAGCTAATAAATTGAAAGCAGAGCATCCATCTTGTGTAAAAAGAAATACTCTGAAATGAAAATTAATATCCTAGTGCATACATTCTTTGAGGCACAGTTACCTCTAGCTAGTCTACATTTTGTCTGAAAATGATGTTTTCACTAAAATATACAAAGTAAAGGCATAGAACATTAAAAAAACAGATGTGTGTGTGTGTGTGTGTATGTGTATTCATAGCAACAAGAAATGGACTTAGTAAAGATTTATTATTTTTGCTTGGAAAAGAATTAGAGGTTGGATTGAGTTCAATTTGATTCATCAGTGCTTATTAGATACCAACTACATGTCTATTCCTGGTATATAATAAAAACGTAAAGATTGTTACTTACGGAATAAAATTAAGTAACGCAAAGAATTAAGTCCTCTTCCTCTCCAGAATGTTCAAAGTGGTTTGGGGTTCCTATTGACCAGAGTGTACATAAGCAACTGAACACAATGGGTCATCTCTTCCAACGATATGTCCTGTTTTCCCTAACACCAATTTTGAGATTTTTTTAGAGTCATCAACTAGAGAGTGAACACCTCTAGCCCTTTCTACCAAGACTTCATGGTAGAATCTACTAGAGATGTTGTCCCTAAAATTTAGGGCATGATAGTCCCTCTTAAGGACAGCCAATGTGAAAAAATTAGTAAGACCACTCAAAATTCATTCAAAATTCATGATTTTGTTGCTCTTTCTAACCTCATAAGGACAATAAATTGGTGCCCTCTCATCATCTTGCTACCAGAGACACTCTAAATTATTATATGGACAATCTATGAAATTGATTTGTAATAAGTGTCTGTTGGAGGTCAAGGTGCAGCTAAGAGCAGCTGGGTGTCTTTTGAAAAAAGGTCATGGCTGTTGCATACAAACAAGCTTGAAAACTATAATCACCCTTGAATGGTCTCTTGGGTCAATGACAACTTAAAAGCTATATAAGCCCAAGGAGAATCGGGGAGGCACAGAATAGCCTTTAAAAGCAACAGCCAAATGAACTTGAATGATCAAAGATAACTGGGACAGCAGATTCAGTTAACTTATTTATCAACTAAAATTAATGTACTGACAAATTAAAAGCAACAGTGAATTACATGCATTCCATATCTGGCAGAGACATCGCTTGGAAAAAAAAATAGAAGATGGATAATGAAATGTTTTATTTTAATGTTCCCAGGAGATACATTCTAAAAAAATAAAATTACACATACATCAACAGCAAGAGGATAAGCCAGGCCAATGACTCCTAGAAATGAAGCATTTCATCATATAATCTTTTTCAGGAAATTTGATATTTCATATGGATTGACATTAGATACCTGTTTCAAAGAAGAGCTGAATTTTCATTTCAAAGCTTAGAACAGAACCTAAATGATGAACTGTATATGTTCTGTTTTACTACTTAGAAATTTCATTGTTCTAGTGATCATTCAGTAAACAAGAAACTCTGTATAAGAAGGAATTTCTTCTGCTTTTCGAAATAAATAATTCAACATTAATGAGTCTATGCAACACTTGGAAGAATGGCCTGAAGACAGGAAAAATAGATAAATCTGAACATTGGTAAGATCGGAAGGGAATCTATAGATAAATTCTTGATCATATATTGTTTTGCTTCACACCACTATGGGCCAAAAGAATAAATTCTCTTTTGGCAGGGGGAGGATATACACTATTTCACTACTCTTTCCCTTATTTCTGGAACAGCATTTCACTTCTCCTTGAAGAAGCATTCCTTGCCTTGGTTTAGCCAACATCATTCGGGAGAGGATAACTTCATCATAAGCGTTCATCAAGGACATGTAACTCAGGCTTGGATCGTCATAGTAATATGACTCAGGGGTGAATAGTTCCTAAAGCCAAGTCGATAAGAGTCCCTGGACTTTTGGGAGAAATATGGTAGAACACAGATACGACACTACCGTTAGACAAGCTCCTTGGGAAGGCCAACCTGAGAGAAAAGGTAACATAGAGGAAAATACAATCAATGGTTGGGTGGGTGGGAGAGAGATGGGGCAGGGCGAGGAGAGACAGAAATGCAGACACACACATACACACACACGTGCACACACACAAAGACAGAGACACACATACACATGGATGTGCGTACATGTGCGCACACACAGAGACAGGAAATAGAGACACATGCAGGCACACGTGCGCACTCACATACATAGAATTATTTCTAGTGCCATTATTTTTTGAACTCTGTTTTAAGCCATCCATATTGACCCCTTGATCTTCTTAATTACATAAGCGAACGAATTCCCTTTTATGCCCATGCTTATTTGAACTGCTGTTCTTCTCATTTAAAACGTAAACATCCTGACTAGTACAGCAATACAGATTACAGAATGAACAGTATGCCTGTTAGAAAGGAAAGAAAACGTTTCCACCCCCACCCACCAGCTTTCCAAGAACAAATTCTGTTCTAATATTACCGAGGAATGACTCAAGGGCATTGAGCTACTCCTCCGTCGTTCCTTTAATACACCTTTCTTGGTGATCGTCTGTGACCCCATAATATGATTATAGGCATTGATGATTTACAATAAGTGAAAATTCAATTGGAGTGATTCAAAGTGACTTTGATAAACTACAATCTGGGGGACATCCGTATTCTTGAAATGCACATTTTCATTGATTACCCATGTCCCTAAGCAGTGAAGAGATGGAAAATTATAAAGCTTTAAACCATTACAGACAGGAATGCAGAAAGACTTTAAAACATGCTAGTAATGGGTTAGAATGTGATGCATCTAACAAATATTCCAAAATGAATCTGAATTCCTGCACACCAAAACAACCACAGAAGAAAATCGAATGCTTAGATATGTGAGTGTCTTAACTGAGTTTGATGTTTATACATTGGCTCAATTTTCAGTTAATCGGTCTAGTCCTTAAGTTATCCATTCTTTTGATCTTGAATTAAAGACAAATTTGAACTCTAGGGCCTGTTCTCTCCCTGAACTGTGAAATAAATGAGGATAAAAGACGTAAAAGAAACTCGGGAAAGTCTCTAACTTAATGACTTTTCTTAAAAATGAAGAAACTGAGTTAAGAAAAGATGCAATATGATTTGTCCAAAGTCACACAGCCAGTTAATGATACAGTCATGCAGAAGTTTCTTGTCTTTTATTTTGATAATGAGATTCACAGAGGTTCACAATGTGATGTCTTCCTATCCGGAGAAAGGGGCAGATAAGTCTTTTTTGCTCAAACAATAGTGATTGGGCATGCTTAACCACTTCTTTCTTCAATTAGAGATGAGAGATTGGTCGAAGATGTGTTTTCTGAGAAAAAAACTGGGCCATTTCAAGAAAACAAATGCATTAGAAAGAGGATTTTTGAGTCTCTGCATGAACCGGAAAGCTTTTAAAACTCTATTAAAAAAAATCATTTAACCTGTTGTTCCTATCTTGTATTTTACTCAGTTATATAAGGAACTGAAGCTTCCAAAGGCAGTTACAATATATTGTCAAGTCCTCTCTCTGGGTTGTTTTCTATTTCTCACCCACTTTTCTTGTGCTCTCTTTCTCTCTCTTCATCCATGGAAATATGACATGCTGTCAAAAACTTTACCTTCTCATTCAACTACCCTCTCAGCTACAGAAATTCATTTACATGTCTATAGCTGCCATACTGGTGTGTGTTAATAAGAATCTGAGCTTGTTATCAGTGAATCTGATTTAATACTATAAGAGAGGCGCTAAACTAGATACATCCATGCATTCATGTTTTCAGGAACACAGGAAGGCCATTTTGAGAAAGACATACACTCAATTCCCCTTTCCAATTCTCAGAACACTACACTTTCATCACACGAGTGTCACTGGTGCAATGGAAAACTATGGCCTCCTTGGGTTCTAGGCTTCTCTTAGCCACAAACTGGCTGTCACCCTGGGAAACCCACAACTTTCCTTTGGACTTCTGTTCCCAGCCATAAGAGAAGAGGTAAAGTTGGGTATTTACTCACTCATGAGTCTGACAACTATATACCCCTGATGTGTGTAATGCACTAGTGAGAGAAGACAAGAGAGCCATAATGGACCCTCCTCCCGTGGAATCTTCCAGTCTAGGATCACACTGATCTGTAACATTCAATAAACACACATTTGTAGAGTCAACTCTTTAGGAAATGTTGAAATAAGTTGTCTATCACACCACTCAGAAGCCAGGATCAAGTACATAAATGATTTGAACCAATATTTCCAATTCTATTAGATCATTTCTTAAGTCTAAACTTTATTTTTTAAATAAGTCACTATTATTATTCAAAGAACCATGGAGGTCAATGTTTTATGCTCAGATATAATTCTTTTTAAGTTACAGAAAAATCCATCACCTTTCTCCCCCAGTTTTGAGGAAAATTTCACTCATCACAACCTTTTTTAAAAATCAGTTGCTACCAGGCACCTGCTCCTGAAAGCACCCTTGAGATAGCCAATGTCATCCCAGAGGTCTCAGACAAGTGTGAAAACTAAAATGGAAAAGCATGACAGGATTGAGATTGTGGCCTGGGCGATTCATTTCTGTTTATTTCAACACAGAATCCCTAACTTCAGAAACTGGTCCTTCACCCAGGTAAAATACATGTGAATAATAATAATAAGTAGAAGAACATCCTGAAAGCAGAGGCCCAGGTATCTGAAGCATGAAGACAAAGACCCTTTGCATCATTTTCAATTGTTCCTTCCCGGCACCACACTGTCTAGTCATATAAAGCTGTAATTGAAACCATGTGGTATGTGCAGGGGGCTCATTACAGGCTCCTTCTGAGTAATCTCATGGCGGAGTCCTGTGGGGAGGCTCTGACAATCTTGGGGTCAAGATATCGTCGCTTAAATATGAGAAACGACACACCAACTTGCCTCCTCAGGGAAAACAGAACTAGCTTGAATTTAGCATGTGCAGATAAATACTTCTGTTACCAAGTACATCTTCATTATTTTATGGACATCCTGTACAGAAGTAGAAATACATTTTATGAAACAGTTTAGTGATTCATTTTGTAATATAAAGGTAGCAGTTATAACAATTTTTGAAAGTGATTTTTATGATGAAAAATAAGAGACTGTATAGTCTTGCAAAATATTACGTTAACAACGGATATCAACACATTAAAGAGTCAGAACAGTGAAATATGATGTGATATTAATAGTAATATCCCACAGAGAAACATCCTTAGCTTTTGACTAATAAGTCATACCACCCAGTAAGGTATCTAATTTAGCACATGGTGAAAGTCGTGAAAACTAAACTGAGTTAATGCTGACTGAGAATGAGGGGAAAGTTGAGAACATACATGCTGATTTAAACCTGAGCCTTCCTTGTGAGCTGAGACCATTTGGGGCCCTAGAAGTATTACACTGCTTTTTTTTTTCTACTCCTCCCTCCATTAATTATTTTTAAAGAATAACTAACTTAGAACAACAAATGGACCTCAAATATAAGTACACATATACAAAAAAGTGAAAGAATAAGTTTATAGAGTCTTATTTCCTATATATACCTATCATTAATTCAAGAAATATTTATTGAGCATCAAATAAGAGACACAGTTCTTGGTGCAAGTGAAATAATAAGAAATCAGACAAAACCCTTGCTCTTATGGGGCTTTTATTCTAGGAGAGAGGTCATTAACAGTCAAACAAACATGCTCTGGAAATAATAAACAATAAGGGAAATACGATTGCATGTGTTAAGGGATACACCGACATTGTGGAAGAGACTTTTGAACTGTCTGCTCAAGGGGTATCAAAACATGTCTTATGAAAATCCAGGGAAGAATATTCCGATCATAGGGGAAAGCAGGTACAAAGATCCTTGAGCTAAAAATGAGCATGCATTTTTCTGAGGAAAATAAAAATAGTTTTTAAATATAGAGAAAAAAGAAGAGGTATGATATTTAAAGTCAGAGCAGTAGACAGGGGAAAGAACATGAAGATATTTGAAAGCTATGTAAACTACTGTTTCCATCATCCATCCATCCATCCATCCCTCCATCTACCTATCCAAGCATTCATTCATCCACCCACCAACTCTATGCCTTGTATTCAACAAAGGGAATGCTTTATTTCTTTTCTTTTCATTATAAAATTCTGGTTTCACTTGGTATACATCTGAAATTAGAAAGTACCAAACTATAAAAGAATATAACTATTTTGAAAACTATCTATCTGTCTGTCTGTCTACCTATCTACCTATCTATCTACTTATCTTTAGGGTATATCTTTAGGGTATGCACACTCTGCCACAAACATAACCCAGCTCAGCTGTTGTTACAATCCAGAAGGTAACCTTCACTCCTGTTGAGACGTTGTGTCTGCAGGGGGCCTGGAGCCACCACACATGGGAGCCTGGAAGCATCCTACCCACCTTCACCTCCTGCTCACCATAAATCCTCATTATCACATTGTCAGCACTGGAGTGTGTTAACCTCTTCAGTGCCCAGGCTGTCAGGTAATATCTGCTTATTAATTTCCCAATGCTTCATTTCATTGTTGTCTGAAATATCAAACAATATTTTTCTCATCCCAAGGACTAGTGCTTAGTACTGCAGGAAAAGCAGCGAGGAAATATCACACCTGCCTACATGCTTTAGCTTTTACATCTAAATTGGCCACATTACAATTTTAGTTAGAAAATTAATTTAAAACTTTCTATTTTTGCATACCATTTTTTTACAGTCAACATTTAGAAACAAATAAATGCCTTATCACAGAGATAAGAAGGCACAGCTAAAATTCCTTTATAGGTTAAAACAATAAGAACACTTATGAAAGTAAAGTTATCTTTACACGTGAGGGCTCTTGATTTTCCTTTATATTTTTGCATTGTTCTGCTTCTTAGAATAGGTTAAGAGCCACAAGAACTTGGCTTAGTAAATCTTTTTCTAATCATCCTTCAGCCACCATGGAAACTCAAATACAAGTTTACCCCACCATGCATTATAAAGTGATATTCTTGGTACGTTTCTGCAAAACCGGTTTCTCTGGTAATAAATGCATTTAATTTTCATTCTAACATAGCATGTATTGCTCCCTGGTGCTATGTGTTGGCTGACAGCATCAGCTTTTGCACATCCCTAATCAAATTTTATCTAACAAAAAGCTGAACTAAGCATATTTGTTTTCCTATTTATAGCAGCATGTGCTTACATAACATATGAGATAGCAAGATACTTTTTTCAAAAACCGATCCAATCTTAAAATGCATCCGTTAGGTTTAGTTTAAATAAAAGCTATGTTCTCCCATTAAACAAAAATATTAAAAACAATTGGAGACAGACAGACGCTTATTGCTTATTTTCCAACCAGCATAATCACTGTGTTCAGCCACAGTAAAATAGAACAGCAGGCGGAAATTTATTGCTCGTGTGGGAAATTTTCTCCTACCCTCCCCCCATTTGCACAATTGCCCTGGCACTAACTCCCCTTTCACATGCATGGTGTCTTTGGTCGCACTGGTACAGTAATGAATTATTACAATGCAGCCAGTAGGGGTGGGGGCACATGCCATTGTGCTGCATATAAGCAGCAATTTTGCCATATCAATAATTCTGACTGCCACTGGGAACCACTGTAGCTGAAACAGATGTTTCATGTTGATAAGTAGGGACTGGGAAAGGAATTTTTATCCCACTGTTCATTTTTCTCTATTTCCACTACCCATACCTGGCAGCAGCTCCTCCAGTACAGCTGTCTCTTGCAAGCCAATCTGTTCAATCCAGGCTCCTAGGTCTCATTTCATAAATCAAACTCAGCCCTGGACAAGCCCACAATCTCAGAGTACCCTTGCCACTTTCCTCAGTGGAAACGCCTCTGTCACAATGAGAGACGCTGGGCCAATTGTGCTTAAATTAGTGCATTGTCACAATTCATTAAGAAAGACAGCATGGGCAGGGGATCTTTTCTGGTATTCAACATTAACTGTTTAGTAGAGAGAGAGGCACATATGTGGCATTTTTCACAAGGCATTCACCTTCAAATGAAGCATTTGGGAGAAAGCCCAGAATTTCCAGGGGGAAGCAGTTCCATGTGATGTGAATGGGGTCAGGTGCTACACTTCAGGTTTACAAAGCACTCCTTGGTCCCCTTTAATGGAAATAAAACTTAGTAAAGTTTTTCAGTAGGCTGAGCCTCGCCTACTGAAGTTATAACCCAAGTTAAAGTTATAACTCCTCAGTAGTTCTGCAAGGGTAAAAAAAAAATTGTTAAATTATCTAGGGGAAAGTAAAACCAAAGAAGCAAAGAGAAACAAACAAACAAAACCCAGGTTCAGACTATTTTAATATATATTAACGTAGAATAATTTAAATGCACTTTAACCTACTTAAATAACCAAGTACACACCATGCAGTAATAATTTTAAACGGCCACTGTTTATTAAGAACCAGGGCCAGGATTTGTGCCAGATTCTTAGCACATGTTGCTTTATTTAATTCAAACAATAATCTTTAGAATGGGATTTTCTATCCCTAGTTCACAGAATAAAAAATTGAGGCTAAAAGAGACTCGGAGGCTAACCTAGAGGTACACAGAAGCTTTAGACCCAGGTATAGTAATGATTTAAAGTCCACATGCTCAGTCATACAATTTGAGCATTCCAAATCTGAAAACCCCAACCTGAAATGCTTCAAATTCCAACACTTTTTAGGCACCCACATGATGCTCAAAGGAAGCTTCATTGGAGCATTTCATGTTTCAGATCTTTGGATTTGGGATGTTCAACTGGTATTATGCAAATATTGTAAAATCTAAAAATAATAAAAAATCTGAAAAATTCTGGCTCCAAGCATTTCAAATAAAGGACACTCAACCCCTATCTAATGCCTAACAAGTATATGTAAGTCTGTGTGTGTGCATGTGTGTTTCAAAAATTGAGATGGGATGAGTACAAAATTAAGACACTAGCTAGGTCACAAAAGTTAGACATCAAATGGGTATAAACCACCCCCTCAAAGTTGGTATCTTTACTCCGTAACTTTTGCAACTTTATTGCATGTTTGAAGATAGTCATAACAAAATGTATTGGGGACACAATGTTATGGGTAACAATTCAGGCAAACTAAGAGTAAAACAAAGTGAAGGTAGTTTTCTGGACTTCTTATATACAGCAATGGATCAGTTTCCAAGTCATATACTTAGAATGGCATAAGAAATTAACACAGTGTAACTGGCCCAGGAAATGTGTGGATACACCTTTAAATGATAAACTTTCCAAACTAGATGATGGAGCGATTTAATCAATGCCAAACAGAGAAAATGGGGTGCTGGGCCACTATTTGTATGTGTAGATCTCTCTCAGGCTTTAGCAGTAAGGGGACCAGGAGGAAATGCTTACATGTACTGATCACGAGTTTTTTCCAGCCTGGTCTGGATGATCTCATCAACAGGTGAGAGATGAGAAAGTCTTTCAGTGTCCACTCACCTTCCAGAATCCAGAAAAACGTTCAACAAAACGCTGAATTCAAACTGTATATAAATATTTTATCCCAGCTCAAAGCACTTTTATTTAAATATCAGTCTTTATTTAATATCTTTGTCAACAAGTGATTCCCCAGAAACAAGAAGATCATTTTTTGAAGCAGAGCAGCTTCCCTCCCATTGCCCAGCTTATCACTAGACCAGCAGCTAAAAATGTCCACCAAACCCTAGGGGAGATTAAACATTTCATCACCGCATTATTATCCACAATGACACCATTTAGCCATGGCAATTCGTGCATACATAAGCACCAAAAAGAAACAAGGCCAGACTGAACAGACTGTGGTCAAGAGTCCTACAATGAAATGGCTTCTCTCCCTGCCTCTTTCTGCTCCATTTGTGGTTTCCAGACCAGGGATGGTTTGGGCAGCTACACCGTGGAATAAGGGATGTCCCAGCCAAAACTTTCCATCTCCCAGACAAGCAATAGCTGAGGGGCTGGAAAACCGCAGGCTGTGGACTCTGAAGACCTGATTCAATCCTGCCTTTGTTACACTCTGCCTATGGGATTCCAGGGTTGTGACTTGACCTCTTAGCTTTCCCATGGGTTATATGCAAATGGAGAGACTGATATTGTAGGGTTATTGGGAGGATGAAATGTATGTACAAGCCCCATTTAAAACAACTTTTAGTTATTTGCTGCTGAGTTGTCATTGTTTATACGTTTGCCTTGGATAGAATTGCCATGTGGCTTTGAAATTACTTGCTTATATTATGTTTCCCTTTCTAAGCTGCATGCTCACCAAGGGCAGGACAACAACTTTACTCATCACCAACTTCCCTGCCCATCAATAAGACAAAACCTGACTCTCTCTATATATATTTATAAAATCATACATACGGTGTATAATAAGCCTGACATATAATACGTGTCTTCAGAATGAACAAACATAATTGGCTTACACTTATCTCTGATGACGAATGCTCTGGACAATCCATTTACTAATATTGGTATTATTTATTTACACATTACAGTAGGAAATGTGAGGAGATTGAAAGATGCTTTTGAATACTACTGCTATCAACACCACCACCACTACTACAAGTGATACTACTATTAAAAGCAGGTAATATTGATGGGCTATATGTTATATACCAGGCTTCTCTAAGTGCTTAATATAATAACTCTTAATGCTCAAAATAACCCTACAAATAGGTTACATTATTGTACTCATTCTTCCAAATGGGAAAACAGGCTCACAGGTGTAGAACCTGTGATCACTTTGATGTTTAAGTGATGAGAAAAATGTGTACAATAAAGTGTCTGTACTGAGTCTGATCATACTTGTTTGGCAGGCATTTTCTAGAATCATATTTTCAGTATAATAATCGGTTTTAATATTTGCCCCAATGCTCATTTATTGCAAAAATTTACTGAGCTTTTACCCAGTGCCAAGCATAGAGGCAACAGATTAGAAAAGACACAGATTCCCATCTTATTTCCTGGTCAGCATAAACTCTTACTAGCATAAAATCATGATAAACAATATGATAATAGCTAGTGGGAATTGGAGAATTGCAACAATTTTTGGAAAAGAAATCTGGTTTTATTCATTGTAGGGTCAGTAACATACTTCTATAGTTTCTTTCTCTCTACGAAGTATAAGTAGGGATACATCTTTCAACTTGCATTTGTTTCAGGTGTGATTATTTCTGTTCTTCTTTTAGATATTTGTCAACAGTAATTTCTGATTTGCCTTCAAGCAATTCATTAGTTTTATATTGACTTATAGTTGCCCCAAATGTCTGAATTTTCTTGGTTAACAGGTTGTTCATTTGCTACATGTGAAAGTCAACAATGTAGTTTTTCTGATGGCAGAATTAAGGACCGTGAGTGTGTGTGTGTGTGTGTGTGTCTGTGTGTGTACATGTGTGCATGAGCAAATGTGTATGACTTTGAGACATATCTACTGGATACTGGAAGTATAGAAATACAAAAGAAAGTTAATATTGTGTTTCTTGAGACTGATGGTGGTTCTTCTTTACGGCTAACGCATTCTATTAAAATATGAGGCTGGTAGTATTTTCTTGAATTAGTAGAATCTCTGGAGACTATCTTCCTTATCTACCACCATAATAACAGTCACTATGAATTAAGGAAATATAAAATATAACTATTAAACATTCATGTGCCAATGAATATGCTAATATTTTAATGCTATTTTAAGTAAGTATTTTTGAACTTAATGAATTAACTTACTGGGATAAAAAGACAGATGTTTTGAGTAATCATAAGACAGATTTCTTACCATTAAACAGTACAAAAATCCATAAACCATAATTTAACTGTCTTTTTTAATTTTAAAAGTTAAAGAGTTACTGTGTAAAATAAGTTCCCTTTTTTCAAGTTAAAGCGGATATTATTTTAATAATAAATTAGAAAACATAGAAAACAAAATGCATGGTTTAAAATAATGTTTTCTGTCAGGCAAAATATATTTCAGAGGTACTTGTACTATAATCCTCACCTCTTTTAGGACAAACAAAAATATTTTATAAAGTTAGAATTTCATTATAAGCTTCCAACAATTATAATCCATCTGCTAAGAGAATTACTAAAGGTTTTTTAAATGTTTCAAAGTAATAAAAGTGCAGAATTCATATATCTATTAACAATCAAACTTTCAAATGAAATCTACTGCAGCTTCCACCAGGGATCAGTAACCCTTTTCTGCACAGGGTCAGACAGTAAAAATGTTAAGTTTTGCATCAGATGGTCTCTGTTAGAACTTTTCAACTCTGTCTTTGTGGGACAAGAAAGCACAGACAAAACATAAGGAAACAAATGGGATTTTCCTAATTTGCTGTAATAAAACTTTATTTACAAAAACAGGCTTTAAGCTGGATTTGGTACCCCGGCACTAATTTCCCAACCACTGCAAATCAGCATTATGAAGTATATGAAGAAGCTGGCCCTACTGCATGCCAGCTCCCTTTCTCTGGTTTCATGACTCATTATTTCAAAGGATAAAACAGAAGGAGAAAAAGTTGTGCTATTGAGATGTCCTCACCACTTGGAAGACTTTCACGGAATAATAAACCTTATCATCAGCTCCTTCTTCACGTAAATGGCCAATTTTCAAAGCCCATCAATCAGTGTGACCTTTTGTGCATTTGCAAACTTCTGTACACACTGCAACTTCATTTTTAGCCCAGAAAGGATAATGTTTAACAACTCTTTCCTGTATAAGCAAATTGAGCAACTCCAAGTCAATGACTCCTGAATAATTGGAGCAGGGTTCCTGTGTCTTCATAACTGACTCATGATAAATTCAACAGGAATGCTCACATAAATAGCAGACCTTTTGCACTAAGGGGCTTAGGGGTGAGTGCTCTTACCAAAAATTTGACCATATTATCTAATTTTTAAAAGTATTAAATGAATAATCCAAGACATAGGCCAGCAATACTATTTTTGAAAAATTCTTTGGAGAACTCTTAAATCTCTAATAAATTTTAAGATCTTTTAAAAATCAATTTTCATTATTTTTATCAGAAAAGTTAACTTCCCCACTTTATATATTTAAATAAAAAATGGAAATAAGAATTACTAGTTAAAAGGATAAAAGTTGGCAAAAAAAAATGTTAAACTTTCCTATCAACAATATCAGGTGTTGGTAAGATCATGGGAAATGGACATTTCCTATGCTGCCGGTGGAAACTTGAGTGATATTACTACTTAGAAAGGACGTAGGCAATATATATTAAAATTAAATACTGACCTTTCTATAATCTAGCAAACCCATTTCTAGTTATGGGTTTAGAGAGCTCACCCACACACATGTGCATAAATGTTTATCACAGCATTTTGTATAATAAACAAATATTGCAAATAATATTATGAATAGTAACTGGTTGAATAAAATATGATTCATTCATGTAATGTAATGCTATAAACAGTTAAAATTATCAAACCTTGTTATGTGTCAACATGATATGAATGGATCTCAGAAAACATCATTGAATGAAAAAAGAGTTCAAAGAATGATATAAATTTATAAAAATAATTTCCCATAGGGAGAGGAGGAAGGGGCCTGGGTTTGCAAATGTAAGGTTTCAGGGTGGAGAAAACTGTTGAACAACATCCTAATTTTTAAAAGAAGAATGCATTCCTTTTCTTTTCTGTTTAAAATTTCTCTTCTTTTCTTTGGCATAAATTTTTAAAGTAAAAACCCAAGGCCCAGAAAGCTTAGGAGGTTTACCCAAGACCACATGTCAAGTAAGTGGCAAAGAAGACACCAGATTCTAGACGAACTCAGCAAGGGATGCTCCAACTGCAGCCCTTCCCTATAGTCACACATCCTTCCAAGAGAAGATATTCTAACCCTCCTGCACTGCCTTACCCATCATCACAAGAAAAGCACATAAACTCATTTCCAAAAAGGGGAAAAATAAAATTCTTATGAAGTAAAGAAAGACTTCTTTGGCCCTTCATCAGCACAACATATGAAAGGTGGAGATAATTTTTCTTCCATTCATTTCTATCCAAGAAAAAGGGTTAAGACCATACCACAGGAATACATACCAGTTAACGGCAACTTATCTGCAGATGAAATAGGAAACAAAATTACTTTGCAATTGATTTTCCCCATTGAATACGATAAAAGAGGATTTCTGGGTTTCAGTTGATAGAAAAGCAGAAAAATAGTTGAATAAACCCAAATTACATTTAATGAAGCACACGCTGATAAAGTATGCAAGATATTTGATGAGTGACTTCCAAAAACATCTATCAATAGAGTCATAGAGCAATTTTACTTGAAAAATGAAGAATTGAGGGAATCCAAAGGATACAAAATAATGAGCTTTGGCTAATGTAGCAATGGGTAACAGCCAGTGGTTAATGCTAAATTTCCTTGGAATATCACTTTGCCTCCCCACAAACTGGTATAAAGATTTCTTTTCAGCATACGGTCAGTATTATGGCAAAAGTTGCCCTTAGCTGGGCTAGAAATAAAAGTTAATATTCAGGTAGACATTAGATTAATACCTAGGAAACTCAAAGGACAATTAACTCTCCATGAATGAGAGCAGTCCTAGAAAGATTCTATGCTTGGCTGAACATGCAAGCATTTTCAACGCAGGCTGCTCTCCATTACCTCTAGGAGTGGGGTGGGAAATGGCTGCCTCCTGGGTCATTAGCTTGCTGGGAAGCTGGGGAGGGGGATAACAAATAGCAGTTTGGAACATCCATATGCTGGTCAGGAAAAGCCAGCTGGAGTCCTCTATGTGATCAGGACTAATTACAAATGACCGATCGGATACAACCAAACAGTGTCGCCTTTCTAATTTGCCAGACTGTTGACTTACTTGGGCCCCTGGCTTAGTATCCAAGCACACTGTGGCTGTTCCGAAAGTTAGAAGAAGGAAGGGAAAAAGAGAAAAGAAAAAGAAAGAGACCCAGAAACAGAGTAGAAGAGGGAAAGGGAAGGGAGGATGGGGGAGAGTGGGAAGCCAGAAGACATAAGAAAAAAACAATCAAAAGAAGGGTCAAAAGTTGCCCAGGATTCATATTACATAGTGCCTTTTTATTATCAGGATGTTGAATATTCACTATAATATTGAATATATTTAGTTATTTGTTTTCATTCTCTAGTAATTGTAGACATTATACATATGTTTCATTTGAACAGATATAATATGCACAGAAAACCCCCATATTCAGCTCCCATAATAATAACCAATGTGACCCACTTTGTTTCCAAGCCTAGATGATGCTTCATAATCCTTTTCAGTGCATGGATTCAGGAAGCCATTTCCAGTGGGCTGAAGTTGGCACATTGGATGGACAGTTTGCCATCTCTCCATTAGGATCATTGTCTCAGTTCTACATTTTACTTAGCATTGAAGCTTTTATCTCGGGAAACTCATTGTATTATGGAAATTCTATTCAATAACAAAAAAACATTTATTTTCATTATGTCGTTATAAGTAGAATGATCTCAATGTATTATTTAAGAGACACGAAAATATGACCCTGTTATCTATAGTTATCTCATTAAAACTGGATCTGGTTATAACATATGAAGGGCTGGATAGACCATTTTAAAAATAAAATCTATTTAATGCAAATAAATCATGTCTGAAAGCATCAGGCTGTGGTAATTGGGGAAAGGTGAGGGCTACCATGTAAAACAGGACATTTTTCCAGTCACAAGAGATGGTCAACAGTAAATTATATAATTCCTTTATTACATAACTGAATTTGAATTGGCAATAATGCAGTATAGATAAAATGTTATATCTTTAAAAATGCGGCCTTGGTAGTGATTTAGAATTTTATACTTTTCAAAAAATATATAGGTTATTAAGAATGCTTCATGACTTTCCAAGTGGTAAATATGCATAAAATGCCACTGAAGTCTTCCTGACTTTGAGAGAAGAAAAAGTAGCAAATGGATGAAGGATAATGTTTTAAGTAATATTATCCACGTAGTGAAAGTCACTACATGCCAATCTATTATGTAAAGTGTACTGAGTCCATGGATGAATTAATATATGCAGTGTATTATTATGCAGTGTATTATTAATTCATGCATGGACTTTAGAATACTGGCATTGTTATTCCAGATTTCAGAGGAAGACACTAGCCTAGGAAGGTTAAATAAATTTCCTAACATAACCATATGCAAAGGCAGTATTCAATTTAAGGTGTTTTCACCACCAAATTTGATGCCCTTAACAGTTGTTGAATTATTGAATCACAGATTAGGAAGCAACCTGTAAACATTCATGTTCCTAAGTCACAAAAAGTTGAGCATCTCTGCAGAGCAAAGCATCTTCTTTCCAAGTCTGCCCATCCAGAGCAGAGAGGTGTCCTATGAATTTAGAGTTTCTAATCATATTTGCAAAGAGCTATCAGCCTACATTATTTAATCAAGATATGATGTAGGCCCTACCTTCTCTATTAAAGCTAACCTGATCACCTCTGCCTCCTTTAAAAAACTCAATACTAATTCTCTCATGTGGCACATGTGTAAAAAATTCCTGGCCGGGCACGGTGGTTCATGCTTGTAATCCTGGCACTTTGAGAGGCTGAGATGGGTGGATTACCTGAGGTCAGGAGTTCAAGACCAGCCTGGCCAACATGGTGAAACCCCATCTCTACTAAAAATACAAAAAATAGCCACATGGGGTGGCAGGCACCTGTAATCCCAGCTACATGGGAGGCTGAGACAGGAGAATCCCTTGAACCTGGGAGGCGGAGGTTGCACAGAGCCATTGCACTCCAGCCTTGGTGACAAGAGTGAAACTCTGTCTCAAAAAATAAACAAACAAAAAACTTCATTTAGCTGTTTTTCTCACAGTAGTGCCTGACATGATACACTTTGCATGGAAGCCATTAAAAATGTTTGCTTAAGCTTCATTTGATATGTTGATTGCAAAACTGAACACCTACAAGACCACCATTTTGTAAGCAAATTGTTTTGTGTATAGTCTGCGAAGTGCCTACATGCACTTTTGGTTTTGAACATGGAAAGGTAACAAGGGAGAGGCGATAGACATTCCATAAAGAGGAAGAAAACATGAGCAAAAAAAGGCACATCAGAGAAACAATTTGTGGATCCATGCAGAAAAAAGTACATAGTTTAATTTGGATGGAGTATAGATTTCCTGGTGAAACAAAAGTTGGAAAGATGGACTGAAAGCAGATTACAAATTAACCTGGATTATTAGGTAGTTCATAGTAGGCTATATTTTATATGGGGAATGTCAAACACTGCATTATTCTGTGGATTATTGATAAGTAATAATTATTAAATATTCTGGGAGACACTGTGTTAAAGGGATGTCATCCCTGTTAGAACTCTGAGAACTTCCATGTATCTGTATTCTGCTATATGGGGGATTTGTGGGAGTTAAAATTCAATATGAGATTTGGGTGGGGACACGGCCAAGCCATATCATTCAGCTCCTGGCCACTCCCAAATCTCATGTCCTCACATTTCTTGTGTGTGTATGTGTGTGTGTGTGTGTGTGTGTGTGTGTGTGTGTTTGTTTTGAGACAGGATCTCACTCTGTTGCCCAGGCTGGAGTCCAGTGGTGTAATCTAGGCTCACTGCAACGTTCACCTCCCATGCTCAAGCAATTTTCCTGTCTCAGCCCCACAAGTAGCTGGGATTACAAGTACTCGCCACCACGCCCAGCTAATTTTTGTATTTTTGGTAGAGACGGTGTTTCACCATGTTGGTCAGGCTGGTCTTGAACTCCTAACCTTGTGATCCACCTGCCTTGGCCTCCCAAAGTGTTGGGATTACAGGTGTGAGCCACTGCACCCGGCCATGTCCTCATATTTCAATCAATCATGTCTTCCCAACAGTCCCCCACAGTCTTAACTCATTTCAGCATTAACTCAAAAGTCCACAGTCCAAACTCCCATCCAAGACAAGGCAAGTCCCTTCCACTTCTGAGCCTATAAAATCAAAAGCAAGTTAATTACTGCTTAGATACAATAGGGGCACAGGCATTGGATAAATACAGCCATTCCAAATAGAAGACATTGGCCAAAATAAAGGAGTTACAGGCCCCATGCAAGTCTGAAATCTGGCAGGGCAGTCAAATCCTAAAGCTCCAAAATGATCTCCTTTGACTCCATGTCTTACATCCAGGTCACACTGATGCAAGAGGTGGGTTCCCATAGTCTTGGGCAGTCTACCTCTGTTGCTTTGCAGGATATAGCTCCCCTCCTGGCTGCTTTCTTGAGCTGGCACTGAGTGTCTGTGGCTTTTCCAGGTGCACAGTGTAAGCTGTCAGTGGATCTACCATTCTGGGGTCTGGAGGATGGTGGCCCTCTTCTCACAACTCCATTAGGCAGTGCCCAATAGGGACTCTGTGTGGGGGCTCTGACCCCACATTTCCCTTCCACACTGCCCTAGCAGAGGTTCTCCATGAGGGCTCCACCCCTGCAGCAAACTTTTTTCTGGGTCTAGGCATTTCCATACATCTTCTGAAATCTAGGCAGAGGTTCATAACCCTCAATTCTTGACTTCTGTGCACCTGCAGGCTCAACACCACCTGGAAACTGACAAGGCTTAAGGCTTCCACCCTCTGCAGTAACAGCCTGAGCTGTACCTTGGCCCCTTTTAGTCACGGCTGGAGTGGGTGGGACACAGGGCACCAAGTCCCTAGAGTGTACACAGTTCAGGGACCCTGGGCCTGGCCCATTAAACCATTTTCTCCTAGGTCTCTGGGTCTGTGATGGGAGGGGCTGCCATAAAGACCACTGACATGCCCTGGAGACACTTTTCCCATTGTCTTGGGGATTGACATTACGTTACTTATACAAATTTCTGCAGCCAGCTTGAATTTCTTCTCAGAAAATGGGATTTTCTTTTTTATCACATCATCAGGCTGCAAATTTTCCAAACTTTTATGCTATCTCCCTTTTAAAACGGAATACCTTTAATAGCACCCAAGTCACCTCTTGAATGCTTTGCTGCTTAGAAATTTCTTCTGGCCAGGCACGGTGGCTCATACCTGTCATCTCAGCACTTTGGGAGGCTGAGGCAGTTGGACCACTTGAGGTCAGGAGTTCAAGACCAGCCTAGCCAACATAGTGAAACCCTGTCTCTACTAAAAATACAAAAATTAACCGGGCATGGTGGTGGGCACCTGTAATCCTAGCTACTCAGGAGGGTGAGGCAGGAAATTCAGTTAAACACAGGGAGGCAGAGGTTGCAGTGAGGCGAGATGGTGCCACTGCACTCCAGCTTGGGAGACAAAGTGAAACTATCTCAAAAAAAAAAAAAATTCTTCTGCCAGATACCCTAAATCATCAAAGTTCCACAAATCTCTAGGGCAGGGGCAAAATGCTACCAGTCTCTTTGCTAAAATATAGAAAGAGTCACCTTTGCTCCATTTCGAACAAGTTCCTCATCCCCATCTGAGACCACCTCAGCCTGGATTTCATTGTATCACTGTCAGCATTTTGGTCAAAGCCATTCAACAAGTCTCTAGGGAGTCCCAATTTTCCCACTTTTTTTTTTTTTTTTTTTTTTTTTTTTTTTTTTTTTTTTTTTTTTTTTTTTTTTTTTTTTCTTTTTTTTTTTTTTTTTTTTTTTTTTTTAGTCTTCTTCTGAGCTCTCCAAACTGTTCCAAACTGACTTCCATATTTTCAGGTATCTTTTCAGCAGTGCCCCACTCTACTGGTACCAATTTATTGTATTAGTTGGTTTTCATGCTGCTGATAAAGACATACCCAAGACTGCATAATTTACAAAAGAAAGAGGTTTAATTCGACTCACAATTCCATGCTGCTGGGGAGGCCTCACAATCACGGCAAAAGGCGAAAGGCACCATCTTACACCACAGCAGGCAAGAGAGAGAATGAGAATCAAGCAAAATGGGTTTCTCCTTATCAAACCATCAGATTCTGTGAGACTCATTCAATAACAAGAGAACAATGCAGAAAAGACCAGCCCCCATAATTCAGTCACATCCCACCAGGTTCCTCCCACAACATGTGGGAACTGTGAGAGTTGCAATTCGAGATGAGACTTGGGCGGGGACACAGCCAAATCATAACCATATCTAAGACACTGATGCGTTCTCCAAACCTCTCTGATTACATTATTCCTTTTTTACTCCATGAAACACTGATAAGATGTACAATAGAAAATGACTCTCCTTAATGGAGAATTGCTTAAGAAAATAAACAGGTGATCCATAAATGAAGTAAAGAAAATTAATTTCGATTGGAATGCTATATATATGGCCACGATGTTGGCATCCACTACTAGATAAGTTCTCTCCAGCCAAGTAGTTCTGTCTGCTTTTTTGTTAATTTCTGGATGAAAAGGTAGCTGGGTCATTTGACATATTCAACTTTATAACCAATCTAACTCTGAATCTATAATTTTCTATCTTTTTTCCATAAAGTCAAAGAAACTCACAGAATTTGAACTCTGTGTATTATCTTTGCATGAGAGTAGATGCTGTCCATAAATAATAATATATTATGGCTATATATTCCAATATTTTAAACCTCAGCTACTTTATTAATATGGAGTCATGAATTTAATGTCCTATCAAATACTTCTAAAGTTTTCATTTTACTAAATCTGTGTAAAATTCACAGATAAGACAGAGTATAGTGTTGTGGATTTCTTAATCATTTTTAATGATTTTTAAATAAATGTATGAAGTTCAGAAGTTCCATAATTAAATAAAAATTCATTTTTTGAGATTACTTCTGAAATATGAAATACTTGTTTTGAAAACAATTTGGTTGAGTATTTTGAGAATAAAATATTAATTAAAAATTTTGTCTTGCAGTTTGTTTTCATAGACCAGGTGTGGTGGCTCACACCTGTAATCCCAGCATTTTGGGAGGCCAAGGTGGTTGAATCACAAGGTCAGGAATTTGAGACCATCCTGGCCAGTATGGTGAGACCCTGTCTCTACCAAAAATACAAAAATTAGCTGGGCTTGGTGGTGAGCACCTCTAATCCCAGCTAGTCAGGAGGCTGAGGCAGGAGAACTGCTTGAATGAGGTTGCCGTGATCCAAGATTGTGCCACTGCACTCCAGCCTGGGCAGCAGAGCAAGACTCCATCTCAAAAAAAAAAATTTTTCATATGTTATGAAATTAATTATCTTAATGCATTAACATAATTTCTAACATATACTTATTTAATAAGAGTTATATTAAGATACATTAGAATATTTGAAAGGTAAGCTGTTTATCATGTTAATTAAAACATATTCATATTAAATTTTTTTTGTAGAGACTAAAGGATCTCAACACAAGATAATTCAACAATATGTTACATGATAATTTTGTAGTTATATCTGTATCTTTTTATTAAGAAAAAACCATATTGACTTACTCTGGATGGTTCAAAGATCTGAACTATATTGTGCTTTTTGCAAATATATCAATTTAAAGATTAGGAGCCTTTCCTCATAAAAAGATAAGATCATAATGTGAACAATGATGTTTTATACCAAAATGTTTCTTAGGGTTTATCATTATCTTTTGAATTATACAAATATTCATACCATATTTTCACTTTAGGAGGAAAAGATAAATGTGGAGATGAATAGAAAGACTATATATTTGGTAGAAAGAGACCCATAGTACAAATGTCACGTTACTCTATACTCAAGTATTAGCCATGTTCAGGCTATAACGCAAAGAAAAAAAAATTAGTAAAATATATCCTTTAAATCGCTTTAGCTTAGCTTACAATTAGTAGCTCAAAAAAATTAAGAACATCAATCAAAAGCATAAATGGGGAAAAGAATCCTTGAAAGAGTAATACCATCAACAGAAAGAATCTAATCTACATGTTAGTTTGAATCTCCACCTGACACTGTTACTTCTCAAGTCTAAGTTCTGAAAATAATTTTAAAGTCTTTTTTGGTTGTTCCCTTACAATAGCACCTAACAATACAGTGTGTACAGAAGCCATTAAAAAATATACTGAGTAGAGAATTCACACTCTCTAGAACATGGCCACAATATTTAATCTGTATTAAAATGGACTTGAAACCAATAGATATTTTATAAATTCACTTTCAGGGCAAAGTGTATCGATTACTTGCTGTTAATAAACTTTATTAAGGAAAAAAATAAATTCATGTGCCTAGTTACTACAAAAAATTATTCAATGTTTATTACCAAAATCCAATTAGTACTTTGGGAAGTGAAACAACAACACACTGTTTTCTCTTGGCAGAACAAAAAGAAACAGAAATTTACTAGTTTAAATGTTGCATTTTAAAAACACTCTAATAAATTCTCAGATTTTCCTTAAAACATTAATGCAGTAATTTGTATTTATTTCATTTATCAGTAGTCTAACATAAAATTCAATCTTTGTCCAAAGTCCATACTATGAAAGTCTAAATTTCAGGGCTGGTGGGAGGAGTTGTCAAGGGTTACATTCCATCTAACCACCTTGACATTTGCTGAATACAAAGTTTGACTTTTACCCTCCTTTACAAATAATTCTCAGATGTGTGGCGGAAATGAGGGAGAAAGGTAGCACTTAAAAGTTAACGGTAATAGAAAGGAAAAAATGTTTTTCACTTCTGAAAAGCAGCACCAATAATTATTCAATGAATTTAGAAATCAACTCCAGCAGAGAAGTATATGAGATTCCTGCTGATATTGGTCATCTGAGAAATAATGATTTATTGCTGTTTGGTATATGCTTACTTATGTGAATACAATTTTCCACTGTGGAATCAAAATAAAATAAGTGTTCCAACGGCTTGCAAGGTTTCTTCAAAGAGATGAAGAGAAACAAATTGAGCACTAATGAATGCGTTTAGCAAAGCTGATTTACTCTGTGACTGTGAAGTGCACAAGCAGAAGAAAAATATGCAGTGGGGTTACCTTAACCAGTTTTTATTTTTCCAGTATGGAGAAGAAATGATAAAGGTTATATCTATGGAAATAATAATTTAGAGCAACATCAGAAACCATAGTTTTCAATCTTTTGCTGCCTCATGCTGAAAAACTCAAATGCTGGTAATTCAGATTTAAATACAACAAGCTCATGTCGATGATAAACTGTTTTATAGATGTAAACCACTCACTGTGATTTCTCAAACTGGGAATCTCTTCTAAAAAAATCTATGGTGGCAAGTGAGTAATTGACTAGGGGTAAGAGTTTATTTCCAGGGGAGATTTTACTGCATTAGAATTTAACTTCCATGTATTTTCTCTTATCTTGATCCTTATTTTTCTCAAAAGTAGATATACATTTAAAATTCAAGTTTATAAAAAGCCTTAAAACTTCCTTTTATATAACAAAAAAAACACCTTGGAATCATGAGCTAAGTGTAAAATCATAATGATTCTTACTATAAATACATAAATGATTAAAATTCCTATTTTATTCATATGACACAGTCATGAAAATATTATTTGCAGATATTCTGTATAAACAGAGAATGCCTTTTAAAAAGACAGTAGGTGGTAGGAAAAAACAAGTTTATCTTGTCATTCCTAAGTTATTATTAATTTGTACATGGATATATAAATTGCTATATGTCTGTGGCTGTGTATACAGATAGACATATGTAGGTAAGTATACATATATATTTTAAGATTGAATGTAATCTGTTTTGTAGAAAACATTAGCTAGGCAAAGAGAAAGAAGAGATATAATAATGTAATGCAAAACAGCTATCTTAAATTTCTTTTCATTCAAACTTTTCCCAAATCTTGGTTGTTACGAAGTACTCTCATTTTAAAGTAATTTTCTTCACTTTCTATCAAAAAAGATTTTTAATGATTTTCCCCCTTGTTATCCAAATTACTTGGGAAACACTTTTGTCCCAGGTATAACATTCTTAAATTATTTTCCCTGCCTTCTTTGCTCTCAACCTAAATATGGGGGAACCAACTTAAGTCATTTAATAATTTTCTTCTGAAAATATCTTTCTTTTTCACAGGCTGATATTAACCAAGCAATGAAATTAAGGTACATCATTTTCTTCTGTATGTAATGGTTCAGATAAAAAGAAATTAGTAATTGTCTTAATGACCTACAATCTAAATGTTATGCCTTCACTATGAAAATTTCTTAGTAATATTATGGCTAGGCTAACAATAAAGATTTGTAGATCATTTGCTCTATATTTAAAGGTTTAACTCCTTTCTTTATGCAAAGTTTTAGCTTTGGGACTCCTCAAATAAGAGAGACAACTACCAGCCATTCAACTAGATATTTTGAATCATTAAGATTCCCGAATTTTTCAGGTTCCATAAAGTGATTGGCTTGCATAGAAATGTTGGAAACATGGCATAGCAGTAGATTACCTATTTCTATTTTCTATTACCTGTACCCTTGAAAATTGTGGACCAAATTATCTGGTAGGTGTTGTTTGGCTCTGACATTTGTAGGCAGAGTGAACGATTTTGGATTTGAAATGTTGTTATTAGAAGAAACTTTTTGAGAGCTGTCACAGTAGGGTTTAACGGATATGTTATTAATGGGGAAAATGTCCATTTTCAAAACCCCTAAAGCCCAAACCTGTTTTGGGATTCTGTTTGTTTGTTTTGATTTTTGCTGCTAGGGCAGCCCCATGGGGCCACTTAATAGGCTGCACCACCTCCCATTCTCTCTGGTTATTCTAGTTCTGATGGCACTTCCAGCGGAGAATAGCTAAAATTAACAGACAGCAAACCAGACCCCCTGCCATCCCAGAGGCCCAAATGCCAGGAATCTCAGAGAAAATTGTCAAAAATTTCAGATATTAAGGGAGAGGAGGAGAGTACAAAATAAACTAATGAATGGCCCAGGCTGGAGAACCAAGGGGACTTTTGAGAAAAACTTAAATGAACACCTCCATCTGTTGAATCTTATGGTGGACAAAGCACATTATGTTGATTATTTTATTTAATCTCTACCATATGAGTTATGACTGATCGTGATGGCCATTTTACAGATAACAAAACTGAGGCTTAGGGAGGTAAGTGGCAGAGTCAGGATTCAATCTTGGCAGATTTTTACATACATAATTATCATTTTTTAATGTGAAGTATACCACATTATTCCCTTCCATAAAAACCTCTCCAATGGTTTCTCTGCAGCTTAAAATACAATCAGAACTCCTTATACATAGCCTTAGATGATTTTGTCCCTGTATTCTCCTCGCCCGTCTAACTTCTTAAGCCTTCCAGCTCAGCCAAATATTTCCCTTTCCTTCTACCAGCGCTCCACATTTATTCTTCTCAGGACATTTGGCCACGCTATCTTCTCCTGGGTTTCTTCATGGCTATCTCCTTTTTGTAAGTCTCTTCTCAGCTTACATGATATATTTTAAGAGAGAATTTCCCTCCGTAATCCCAGCACTTTGGGGGGCTGAAGAGGGCAGATCACCTGAGGTCAGGAGTTTGAGACCAGCTTGGCCAATATGGTGAAACCCCGTCTCTACTAAAAATATAACAATTAGCCAGGCATGGTGACTGTGACCCGTAATCCCAGCTACTAGGGAGGCTGAGGCAGAACAATCACTTGAACCCAGGAGGCAGAGGTTGCAGTGAGTAAAGATCGTGTCACTGCACTCCAACCTGGACACAGTGAGACCACTCCGTAAAAAAAAAAAAAAAAAAAGAGAGAGAGATTTCCCTGATCTTCCTGAAGAAGACCTCCAAGTTTCTCCCCATAGGTATCATATTTTGTTTTCTATTCTGCAGCTCTCACTTGTGATTTTGTATTGTTCATTTTCAGGCTCCGCCTACTCCCGAATTACATTCCATGAACATAGTGACTGGCTTGTTTACACTGATGTCTGCAGCACCTGCAGCAGGGCCAGGCACAAGAGAAGGTGTGCGATAAGAATTTTGGATGGATTAATTTAGTCCTCACAACAATCTTTTGAGAAACATAGGAGGCAAGCTTACAAATGAATTCTCTGCTCCTCAAACCACAGAGCTTGCCGCATGGAGAGGAACAATTAAAACAAACCCAGAGGCAAAATCATGACCACTTTTCCACAAACTGATGCTAGACCCTCAACCCTGCCAGAAGTTGTCTTAATGAAAGGCATTGATTTTGAAGAGAAAATGGCTGGTTGCAAAGCAGGTAAAACTATGAGAAAGCTTTAAAAGACATTTATATCATAGGATTTCATTCAAGAATTCCATTTATAAATTTGCCGAGAGAGGAAAAAAAAAACACGTGTATAAAAATACTTCGTGGGAATGCAGAAAGGGATGGGTTTAACATTTAGAGAACATTAGGAAATTCTGATGAAGAAGGACATTATTTTTAATAGCGATGGAACATATTCTCAGGGAACTACCATAAGCTTCAAGAAGCCCAAAAGAACAAAACATGAAAACAATCTTGCATGAGGCCCTGACCACTGTGAAGAAAAAGAAGAAATATATTCTTTTCTATGCACTGAGCCCAGCCTCGATTGAACAATTATTCAAGGTAGACACCATTTATAAAAGCAACCTGGGAATATAGAAAATGCTTTTTTTTCCATTGTTCAGAGTTTTATATTAAAACAAGGCTACTCAATTTTAAGATAAGATCAAATACATCCTTCAAGCCTTCTGTATGACACATTGTAAAAGCACTGCAGGCAAATTAATCATTTTACTTTTTGCAGAGGCACATGTGAAATTTCAAATTCTTTTTTCTCAATTTCAAAACTTTGAAGTAGTCAAATTTGAATGAGTGTATGTAATATAAAAAAGGAAGAAAGAAGCTTACAGTTCTACTAGCACGTTGTAGGTATACTATACATGAGTGCTGCTGATTAATATTAATATATAATAACATATTCGAATATCACAGTTATTTTTTAAAAAATATAATAGCATTCTTTAAGAATTTTAATAACCTGTAAAAGTTTGCAAAACAAAATTTACCTGAGTAAAATTTGGTTGTATTTATCCAAAGGATAGGGTTACTGAGGCACGTAAACTTTATTGTTTTAGAAGCAATTTGGATCCGTTTCCTACTAATCATTTCAATGTAGCCATAACAGTACGAGTAATTAATTAAAGAAAGAAACTTTATAATCTATGGGGGAGACAGCCTGATCTCTGTATCTATAGCATTTTGCCTTCTACAGAAAGAAAATATTCATTTCAAATTGAGATAGTAAAAGACTTGTACAAATTAATAACAACAGATAAAAAAAGGAGGGGAGAGAGAAAATTCTGAATTAGTAAATCTGAATCGAAAAATACACTAGAATACCAGATGCTGAAACCAGGAATTATTATTGTTGGCTATTTTCTGCCTTTCTTTTTCTGTTTCTTCTCTGTTTTCTGAGATGTTCCAATCTTGTCACGCAGGCTGGAGTACAATGGGGCAATCTCAGCTCACTGGAACATCCACCTCCTGGGTTTAAGCAATTCTCCTGCCTCAGCTTCTCAAGTAGCTGGGATTACAGGTGCTCACTGCCATGCTCAGCTAATTTTTGTATTATTAGTAGAGATGGGGTTTCACCATGTTGGGCAGGCTGGTCTCGAATCCCTGACCTCATGTAATCCACCCACCTCAGCCTCCCAAACTATCGGGATTACAGGAGTGAGCCACCACACCCAACCCACCTGTTTCTTTTGGTGTTTTTGTCTTTCTTTTTTCTTTCTCCCTCCCTCTCTTCCTTCCTTATTTCTTTCATCCTTTTTTTTTTGAAAATAAAAATTGAACACACGAAGGCATCCTGACCACATGTTGTTCTTTCACCACTGCCATGTTGCTCACAGTGCCCCAGCTGGGAAATGACATCTAGAGCACATCTGTCCTTGTAGTTTTTATTCTAGGATCTTGAAAGGACAAGCTATTTATGTGACTCATGGAGCTTTTCGTAGTGAAAATAATGTTTGAGATGATCAATTTCGTATTAAAAAAATCCACAGCATATGTTGTTGATTTTTTTTTCTTCTAGAATTCACCTTGCTGCTAGCCTTCCAAATTCTTGATAAACATTCACTGATAAATTCTCAAAGTAAACACAGATCTGATGAAGAAATAGCTCAAATTGTTCAACAACGACCCATGTTTTGATAGATCTGACAGATCAGTTTAGTTAAACGCCAAATTAGTGAACTACAAAATGGATCCCAACACACCAAAACAGTTAAGAAAGAAGCAGTGAAATGAAAGCATTACCAAAATGCTTAAATCTATATTTTTTTCTTTTTGAGACATTGTCTCTCTCTGTCACCAGGCTGGAGTGCAGGGGTGCAATCTCAGCACACTGCAACCTCCACCTCCCGGGTTCAAGCAATTCTCCTGCCTCAGCCTCCCAGGTAGCTAGGACTACAGGCACGCTCCATCATGTCCAGCTAATTTTTGTATTTTTAGTAGAGACAGGGTTTTACCATGTTGGCCAGGATGGTCTTGATCTCCTGACCTCGTGATCCCCCTTCAGCCTCCCAAACTGCTAGGATTACAGGCATGAGCCACCATGCCTGGCCTAGATTTTTTTTTTTTTAAAGGCGAGATGTCACTATGTTGCCCAGGTTGGCCTCAAACACTTGTGCTCAAGTGATCCTCCCACCTCTGTAAGAATTAAAGAAAGAGGAAAGAAACATGAAAGGTGGCTTGACAATCAAGGACAGATTTATTTTAAAGAAAACAAACCTGAGAGGGGCAGCCTCCTGAACAGCTGGGACTACCAGCATGCACTACCGCACCAGCCTAGGTATTTTTAAATAAAACTTTCATAAGATTCTTTTTTAAAATACTATTGTGAATAGAAGTACACATATTTGAAGAGATGTTTTAGTCCCATTTTGTCTTGCATGGCTCATATTAGAATTCAAGAAAAATATACATTCAAAAAACCTTTAAAATTTATTTTTAATTAGAATTCTAAAGAGAGATTGACTGCAGTATACTCCTTTGTGGCTTAGTGTCTGGGGTCAGTGTGAGATCCAAGGGAGTACTGGTTCTTAGGTTTATTTTGAAGGCAATTCCATTTCCAATAACAACAGTGAGGAGGGTGGCAGGATATGAGAAGAATGAATGTAATATACATAAAACCCCTTATTCACGAAATAGTCCCAGTTCCTCCAATTGACCCTCATTTTCAAAAATCACACTATCATTAATAACAGCAAAAATAATGCTAAAGACAGTACTACCAGCAATAATAATAAGGGATTGAGCACTCACTGTCAGGCACTCTGCTTAATACTTAATAGGGATAATCTCAATTTTCACAACAGCCCTATGAAATAGGTATCATCATCATCTTCATCATCATCATCATCAACATTGTTATTTTACAGTTGAAGAAACTGAGACACAGAGAGATTAATTTCCCATATTTATACAGTTATTAAGCTTTAGAATTAAAGACGAATAGAATATCATACCTTGTGTGTTTTATCTTATTTCTACATAAAGTGCATAAATTCTCAGGAAGATAACCGAAAAACATCTAAGAGGAAAATACAAGAATGCATATCAAATATTAAAAGCTGTATGCTTGATTAAAGAGAGAGATTAAAATTTAGAAATTGAAATTTGCATTAGGATAGTACCTGGCAAGTAGTAAGCCCTCACTGAGTGCTGCTTGTCATCACGAACTCATTGAATCCCAAGGACATCCTAGGAGCTGGGTGTTATCTCTACACTTACTGACGAAGGTGCCAGAAGGTCAAGACACTTGTTGACCTCAGAGTCCAAGCTCTTACTAGCATGCTCTCTTGCCTCTCAGAAGGCCAATTCACACTTTTTCTTCCAGTTTATCGGATTATTTCCTTTGATTACCCAGCTTGCTTTATCAGTCACAAGAACTGCAGTTTTATACTACCCTCATCTGTCTCAGGAGGAGTTAGGTGGTATTTAGAAATAACTCATAGATACTTGAAACTCTCATATTTACATTTTCAACACTTACAAATAAATTTTTCAAACTGCAAAGCAGGTACTATAACCAAACATATAAAGCCATCTATATTCCACTTGGACATTAACATGAAATTGCACTGTGTAAAACCTTATGATAACTACATTTCATTGGCAAATATTTATTGCATTTCTGATATATTTATAATAAAACAGCTTAATCCATCATTTCAACTGATGTGGGTGCATGATTTTTGCTGTAGATTATGATACTTCCTTTATGAAACATTATAACTCTCAGGGCTGAGCGAATGAGGTTAGAAAAAAACCCCAAACCTGCAAGAATAATATATTCAATGATTTTGGAATAAGCAATGTGCTAACAAGTGTACAACCCTTCATGCTCCAAGCTGAACAGAAGGTTTTTTTAACATAAAATACCAATTTCATGTAATCAAAACATGACTTTCACAAAACAAAACAAGATGTAATTTTACATTTCTGGGGGGAATATTAAGAGCCTTTAAAAGATGTCTACTTTAATTGTATTGAGAGGTGAAGCATTCTTCAAGGATTGTTCTCCCATAATAACTATCTGGATACAATTCTGATCACAACAATTAAAAATAAAAGTGATGAGATTGCAGCAAAATTATTATAGTTTTAAATATTGGGAATGATTTAATAACCTTAGTTTTATTATAAAATGGAAATCTGAGCAGAATTTCTTCCAGATGTCTTGAGGTGGCTATTTTCTAACATTGAATGACATGATTTCTGAAGATGAATAAATAGCAGGCCAAGCCCTGAAACAGCTCACAATTTCTGAATGTATGTGTGTGCAGAATGGGACGGGGGTTGCTGGAATATATTAACTTATTTAAAGTACTCTAGGGCTGCTGCAGAAAGAAACTGATTTATTCTGCCTGGGGAAGCGAGGCCAGAAGAATGACTGAGAGAACAAGACAGTCGTCTAAGTCCTTGAAGGACGTATGGGGTGGGGCATGTTAGGTCAACACATTCAAGGGCGTATGAAATAAAAAAGGAAGTTTAGAATAGAAAATTAGTGGATTTGCTGGCCAAAGACAGATATTTATGCTGGGATAGAGGCAGAGAAGCAAATTTTTTTTTAAAAAGTATTTTCAGTTGACAATTTATAACCACACAAAGGATTTGTAGTAAAGAGATAATCTGAGGCACTACAAAGTACGTGGGATTTGGGACAGCTAACATTAAGGCAGGACATTTAAGGGGTTGAGGACGTTTCTTCGCCGTGGTAGATAGTCCCTGGTGGGAAGAAAGGAGAAAAAGGATGCCCCACATGAGACTCATAAAATAGTTACCCATGAATTTCAGGACACTTGATATTGAACTTCACTTGCAACTGAGGGTGAATGAAAATGATTCCAGAACTGCTAACATGAAGCAAAGCACATCCTAGAGATAGATGTGTCTTATTTTCTCACTATGACGCTTAAAGAAGACCTGGGCTATTGTTTTCCAGGGTGCACAACATGGGAATGCTTCAGGGGCGAGGAAGAGCAAATGTTTAAGGACAATTATTAAAAGGGGAATTATTTACTTTGTGATGTATCAAGGAAGGATTTTTAACTCTAGGCACATCAATCCTTCAATGTCTCTTTCCCGAATTTGCATAAACACTATAATTGACAGCTTATTCACAGTTCATTAAGAACAATAAAACCTTGTGATAAACAACAGCCTGCCAACAGCACAGTGGACAGACTGTCTAACCATGCATTTTATCCACCCCAGAAATCAACCCAGTTTACCAACAATAAGTCCAAAAGGTGGCTTTGCTAATCGATATTCTCATACAGACAAGCGCTCAAACATGGCGCTGCAAAGCCCTCATTAAGCCCTGATTAGCAGTTAATCTGTCTTTCAGCCAGCTAACTTCGCTGAGTCAATGTACCCATGACCCCTAAAAATGCTAAAATAACTTTAAATAATTGCAAGTCTTTGGAACATCTCTAAATCATAAAAAGAAAATGGAAAAAAATAAAAGAGAATGGCCAACACTATCTGTATTTTTGGTTTGTGGCTAAAAAGAAAACGGTACAGTATCAAGTTTCATGGGTGGCTTTTTCTACTTAGTCAGAAATTGAACATTTTCATGATTGCGGTGTGAAATATGCTATACAGGAGTCAACACTGCACAACATGGACAAAACTATTTGTGTTTTCCTGGTAAGAGTGCATCACAAAACTACTGGATGTTGTCTTTCCTTATCTTTGGAAGAAAGCCTGATTATAAGCTCATTTCAGCTGAACAAATCTTTCTAGACTTCCTGCTGAGCAGGGCATTTAAACTTTCAGGCAGAGAGGTCTTCATTTTCTGTACCCTGACAGCATAGGCTCCTTGTAGCTCTGGCATCGGGATTCACGTGGAGGCACTGGGATTCACGGGGGCCTTACGTTAAGGCATTACACACTCCATTTTGCATTTTTCTTTTGGAAATAGACATCAAATAGACTATTGCCATCAGTGCCATGTATCTTATTAACTCCCAATTCTCCCTACCTGGAGTTGTCTTCTCGCAGGGAAGGGAAATGTAAAATAAACATAAGAATCATTCTAGAGAATACTCCAGTATGGACAGAAAGGCTGCCTGATATTATTGCTGCAAAGCTCTTTTGCAATGTAAGATATCAAGAGTTGAAAATCCCTTAAATTGTTAGGCATATACCTTTTCACCTATTAGCTTTGGGTCACTGATGGTCCTAAAGGCTCACAGCTTAAGTCATGAATAAGTTGATTTGCGTGAATAACTAGATCTCCTGGGATGCTGACTGGAGAAAATGAGATATTAGTATGTGGAGCTGCATATTGGGGACTTCTGAAGTATTTTGAACATTGTAAAATTGCTAGGCACATTATTTTTTGGTTAAGATATGAGGTTACATCCTACTGAAACAGAATAATTGTGCTACTTGTCAAACTACCATCACCACTATTACAAATGCCAAACAAATATGATGCTTACTTGAAAATGTCATAACTTTATCTTATTAATGGAGAGGGTAGACATAACTTTCTTAAGAATACTACCAGCTCAGCGCAGTGCCTTATGTCTATAATCCCAGCACTTTGGGAGGCCAAGGGAGTGGATCACGAGGTCAGGAGTTCAAGACCAGCCTGGCTAACATGATAAAACTCCATCTCTACTAAAAACACAAAAATTAGCAGGGCGTGGTGGTGGGTGCCTGCAATCCCAGCTACTCGGGAGGCTGAGGCAGAGAATTGCTTGAACCCAGGAGGCAGAGGTTGCAGTGAGCTGATATCGTGCCACTGCACTCCAGCCTGGTCGACAGAGTGAGACTCTGTCTCAAAACAAAAAAAAGAATATTACCAACAGAACGGTGTGATAAGGAATTTTATATATACTAGCTTATGCTATATTCACAAGAATCTGATGAAGCAGATGTTCCTATTATCTGTTTTATAGGTAAGGATACTGAGGTTTATTGTGAACTGTCTAGGAGTCCACAGATCTAGTGGACGTGGAAGAACCATCTTAAATCCAGTTTATTAGTCTCCAACATCCACACTCTGTCCTGCCCCATTAAAATGCCTATTGAACATATCACCACATATTCACTGGAGCTCCTGCTAGAAGTTTAAAGAGGAGGCCACTTGTTGAGCAGAAGCGTGGATCTCTTTAAACACCTCAGCGACAACACCCATGCCAAGTCTGGTCTAATCTCTAGTTAAATGGAGCTTTAATAGGCACTTAATTTAAGTTAGCTGACTGACTGAGGACAAGGTTAACGTGTGTACAGTGGAAATGTTAATTTCAATATAAGTGACTACTCTATCAGAACAATGTTTTGCAAAACAAGCATTAATGTTAAAATATAATTATCTTTATTGCTATTGTCAGAAAAACAACACTGAGTAGCATGGATCAGTGGCCTAAGTCAGACTAACATTTCTTTTGAGATGTCAACAACATGGGATTTTTGTTCCATATGAGGTTAGTTAATTAGCAAATACTCTTAAGTTTTAGCATAGACATATTACTGTTTAACCACGACCTCAAAACACCTTTACAATTTCATAAGCCTTTCCCACTTCTTTCTATGCTGGTGTTATAATCCCAAATGTTAAAGTCCTTTCTTCTCCAATTAATTTAGTTTAGGCTTGTACTTCAAAAGCTGTGTCCACATTTTCTACTGGTGTTTAAATTACAATTGAATTCATTCATTTCCTCACTCGTTTCTTTATGCAATAAATATTTTGAGTGTGTACAACATATCAGGCTCAGTTCTAGGTATATTAGTAAACAAAATGAAGACTCCTGCCACCATGGAACTAATATTCCAGTAGGGAGAGAGAGATAATAAGAAATTGTGATAAGGGAGTAAATTCTATAGTAGAGAAGGATGGTACTATGGGAAGAAGACAAGGAGTATCGTGGTAAAACAGGGGTGGGAAGGGAGTTGCAAGTTTACACAATGGTCAGGGTAGGCCTTATTGAGAAGGTGATATCTGAACTTGAAGGAGACAGTATTAGGCATGAAGATACCTGGGGCAGGATATTTCAGGCAGGCAGAATACTTTGCACAAAATTCTCTAGGTTGGAAATGGGATTGGCTTCTTCAAAGACCACATGGCCGGAAGAGAGTGAGTGAGAAGAATACAAGTAGGAAGTGAAGTCATAGAACTTCCAGGAGTCCTGGGAAAGAGTATAAAGCCCACTCCACTCGCCATCATACTTATTACCAGTTATACATGTCCTCACCCACAGTACAGTAGAGAGGTCACCATCCAGGAGTCCACATAATTCATTTGGTCCCAGAAAGCTTTAACAAATTAACATTATTTAAAAATCAGATGTTTATTTTTGAAAAGTAGACTTTCAGATTGTCTAGAAAAATTGGGTCTCATAACCTACAATTTCCTTCACAGAGGGTAACAATAAGCTCTCTGCTTTTCACAGACATATAGCTTTCTAAGTTGCAAAATACTATTGCTTCTGGCTTCCCTACTTATATTAAGCAACTGGTCACCAGGAATTTTGGTGACCCTTTGCAAAGTATAAAACTCTATACCTGTTTACATCTTTTCCTTTTGCTTTCTTTTCTTTTAGTATTTTAATGACTATCCTTACTTCTAACTTTATTTAATTCTAACTCTCTTTATTCCAAATAAATTCTCATTGAAATGTTCCAATCATGCTCTCTGTTGCTGCAAAATCCTGAAATGCTTACTATACTGATGGAACTTGGAAGGTGGAACTTGCTTACTGTTGGAAGTCTTCTCTTGTTACTTATAACTTGTCTTATAACTTGTCTTTTTAGTTGAACAAGTTGAAGAACTGATTTTAGTTCAACTGAGGGCTGAGTTTTCCCTTTTTGGATCATCTTAGCCTCATAACATAGGTATATTTATTTTTGGTTTACTGAAGAGAAGTTGCATAACTCATTTAAAAACACAGCAAAAGTAATGAGTAAATCCAGAACTGCAACTTAGGCCTGTCTAACTCTAGAATGGATGCACTTTTCATAGTGTTAGTCAGGGGACGAGTTGAAAATATATCATGAAACTTTTAAAAGGCCACCTCTTTGTTTCAGTCATTCTGACTCAGCAGGGTTTTTCAAAGCCTAAGTGAAATGGGAAAAGATACTGATGAAAATTTATCTTTCTAAATACTCATCTACCCAACAATCAACTTATTTATTTATTTATTTATAAATAAATAAATTTATTTATTTTTGAGACGATATCTCGCTCTGTCACTCAGGCTGAAGTGCAGTGGCACAAGCTTGGCTCGCTGTAACCACCGCCTCCCAGGTTCAACAATTATCCTGCCTGAGCCTCCCAAGTAACTGGGATTACAGGGGTGAGCCACCAAGCCCAGCTAATTTTTTTAATTTTTAGTAGAGGCAGAGTTTCACCAGGTTGGCTAGGCTGGTCTCAAACTCCTGACCTCAAGCGATCTGCCAACCTCAGACTCCCAAAGTGCTGGAATTACAGGTGTGAGCCACCTTGCCGGCTTTCAACATATTTAAATAATTTTCTTTATACATACATATAAGTTTTCGTGTGTGTATAAATATATATATATAGTATGTTGTATTTTATAATATAAAACATACACATAAATATATATATAATTTTAAGTTTAGGTTGCTTAGTATAGCTACCTATTTTGGTCAAATTAACTTCTCAAAATGCTTTTATTAGATGACCATGTTTAAACTATCTTGAAGCAATTATAGTTTTTTAAGTGACATAGGCACATTTATATATATGATAATGATTCATATTTATTCTTGATGTTAAGGGATAGGATGTCATTTCCTCACTTCAACCCATATCACTAATTGCTTTTACCAATGTTGATTTCCCCATCCTTGGCTTTTCAAAATAAAATGAAACAAACCATAAGAATAATGAACTTTTCCTTCTTCCAGCAAACACACTCTTTTTATGGAACAAAATGTTATAAAAAGAAATGTAAAGATTAAATCTAATATTAATCACATAAAGTTTTAAAAGTATCCAAATCTCCATATCTTCCTATTGGTCACAGATTCTTTATTGTTTATTTCTTGTTCAATGTTCTGGCTACTGCTGTATGGTTAGGAGCTTGCTTGCAACACTTAGCTTCTCTCAAGTTTCATAGTAGAAGACAACATAATTTTCCTGTGATTTACCAAATGAGAATATTAAAATATAATATAGCACCAAAGTCATCCTTACAAAGTGGAACAATTTGTAAGTTGGATGTCCACCTTCATTAGGGACTATAAATCCAAAGTATTCTATTGAAGAATGGAAAATATTTTGATTCCATACATTTCTTCAAAGTAATTTTATTTGTCTGTTTTTGGTTGTGGTTTTGGTTTTCTCTTTTTCTTTTTTTTTTTTTTTTGAAACAGAGTTTCCCTCTTGTTGCCCAGGCTGGAGTGTAATGGCATGATCTTGGCTTACGGCAACCTCTGTCTCTCAGGTTTAAGCAATTCTCCTGCCTCACCCTCCCAAGTAGCTGGTATTACAGGCATAATTTTGTATTTTTAGTAGAGATGGGGTTTCACCATGTTGGTCAGGCTGGTCTTGAACTCCTGATCTCAGGTGGTCCGCCCACCCAGCCTCCCAAAGTGCTGGGATTACAGGCATGAGCCACCATGCCCGGCTCTCCAAAGCAGTTTGATTATGGTCTAGGTGAGGATGTACATGTACAAGCACAAATATTAAGTGACACATTATTCAATGCAAATTGATGTGCAGTAAAATTAATACGGAAATGCCAAATGCAAGGTGGGGTCAGTCTCTGAATGTGCACAAAGGGGCGGAGGAACACAGATTATCAGAAAAATGAATATTGAATGCAAATTCAAACCAGGGGAACAGACACACAACCACACGTAGACAGGGTGCCAGTGTTCTACGGTAGTGGATGGTATCACTACAAAGTCAGACAGATCTACTTTTGGACCCTGGTGCTTCCTCTTACAGCTTCAATTTGGTGGGCAAGTTGTTTCACACCTCTGTTTCTTTGACTATAAAAAGGGAATCACACCACTTACCACGTAGGAATGCCATGATACTTAAACTAGATAATGTATGGAAAGCACTTAGCACAGTACCTGGCACAAAATTTATAAATTACAATTATAACCAGCCAACTATGTGTGCTAGGGAAAGGGTAAAAGAGAGGAGAGAAAAAGCACATAAGTTCTGTAGGCTGGAATAAGAATAAGCAAAAGGGCTCATGTCACAGGGAGGAAATATGAGGGGCTATAATAAAAATTTAAGAGACCCATCTGGCAATTCGGTATATATATAGGCTCTATTGGTCTGGGAAGAGATGGCAGAGAGATGGTCTAAGAGAGGCGCCCTGCATTCCAGGTATAGAATGATAGAAGGGGCCAGGGATGAAGGCTGCAGAAACAGAAAAGAAGGGATGATCTAAGATCCTGTGCTGGGAAGGAATCAGCAGGTATTGTTGATCAATTAGGCTTGGAAGGTGAAGGAAGAGAGTCGGAAATAACTCCCAGATAGGAGTGTTAGTGAGCTGGAAGGACACTGGTGGCAATAACAGAAATGAAGAAGTGATAGACACTCTTCTATTACCTTCAAAGTGAAATGTCCAACTACAGGGTTACTGAAGAAGTGCTTCTAAATTTGTAGTTCTGGGTAATCAAGATTAGGGACATGGAAAAGGGGCTAAGACATCAATTAAGACTCTAAGACAATAATAGATTCTCTTTGAAATGTTGATATTATCAGTGAATCAAAACAATGGCTATAAGGAGGGAAGAAAAGAAAAACAAAACAATCTGTGCTTGTAATCATATAACAGTCCTGTTTGAGAAATAAAAGGGATCGATTATCACAGAAAATTTCCGTAGCCAGCTAAAAGAAAAAGAAGTAGCTGTCTGCACGAATCTGGTTTGGAGTTAGAATGTCGGTAAGCATATTCATTGTACTGCTGAATATTACTGTTGCCTGGCAATCATAAAACGAAAAAAAAAAAAAGTAAGAGAGTAATTCTATTAAAATAGTTGTACTGAGGTGGCTTCACAGTTACACGTTTTGGTAATTCTGCAATAAATTTGCCCTAATGTGGTGTCGTGCCAATATTTGCATTGCCAACTGCTGTCATCATAAGCCTTTTAGAGGCATCTGACGGTCCGTTTATCTTGCAAATAGTTGCAAAACAAACAAACAGAAAGTAATGTTATATTTTAAGTTGCTTAAAAACTACTTGCAATTAGAAGCCCCGTATGTATTTAAATCAAAACAACCCCAGCAATGTTTTCAGGATTGCTGTAAATGCAGCACATGGATGAGAATTTACAGTCTTCCATAACAAGAGAAATCGTGATACCAGATTGCATTTATTTTTATCTTACCCAAAGTAACATTATCTTCAGCAACCATAAAAAAAACAGCACTATCATATAAATCTATTTAAAGGAATTGGCACTGTTACAATAAAGGCATCCATACACTCGCTTATTCCCTGAAAATCATCCAAATGCCAGTGGCTAAGAAGTGAGGCTTTTGATTTCTTCCTGAATTGCCACTAAGCACCCCCTTCATTCCTACACACATATTCCTCAAACTATGTCAAAAGCAGGAACAAATTTCCTAACCCAAACTGAAAAGTCCTTGGCTCTCCAAATGACTATCAATTGCATGGCTAAGTGCATATGGCCACAGGGCTGTCACAATTACTTCTTCTGACAATTCATCATAGCATACTAATTCTATAATATCATTACTGTGTCTCTTCTCACTGTACTGATCCAGCCAGCTAATTTAATCAACTAATAATAGATTCAGAAATGGATGCAAGGGGCCCTAGCACTTCAAATTTTATTACTAGAGACGTACCACGGTGAAGAGGATACATTCCTCACCATTCAACATAACCTCCAGAAGTTAGGTTTTTCTAGTAAGATGGGTGAGATTACTGGTAAAGGTTTCAATTGAAAAATTTCAACCACAGAATTTTTTTTCAAAATTAATACTTTTTTTTTTGCTTCAACAATGTCAACAGAAGGAAAAAAAATCTAACATTTTCTAAGTGCAGCCTTCGCTATGGATATTAATAAGACACAGGAAATTCACAAGTTTTCATAAGAGTAGGAGAAATCAGAGTTCTATGATTAACTGCAAAGTAAGCCATTCAAGAATGGACAATTAATTTTATTAAATTTTAATCTTCTCTGCAAATGTCAATGATAATTAGAAAACATTATTCTTTAACATCACAGTCCATCTTGCATGTCATGAAGAGTAATAAGTTAATTTATTATGAAGGAAAAATAGCCTGAAAACATAATGCTAGAAAGTATACAACAGGTAAAATAAATGCTACAAAATATGCATATATCATTTATTTGAATGTAAAGTTAAAGCTGTAGTAGTTTTTTCTGTTTTGTTTTGTTTTTAAGAGTCACTTATTTGAAAGAATGATACAATTTCCCTCCAGCACTGTTTCATGAAAAGGGACTTACCTATCTATCCTACAGTTGAAACGGCGATAGACACAAACGTTTCTGTGGCGGACCTGTCAGTCAACTTTGCACCTAGATTTGCTTTGCAATTAACACTTGACTGAATGAATGCTGCTCTCTGAGTACTGACAAAATTCTTTACCTGTAGAGACTTCTGAGGAAAGAGAACAAACCTGCAAAGGAGCTTTTCTCACCAAAGTCTTGAAGTTACCACCCACCTGATGGAAACTTATAATACAACAGGATCTATTTAGTAAAATATTAACTGATGTACCAAGGTGATAGTTTCCAAGTACATTATGAAAATCTGAATATCTGATTCTTCCACTGATTTTTTCCACCAACAGAAAGGATAACTCTTGCTCCTCTAGATGAAGCAACGTTTCCAGAAGCCCAGAGATGAGTGGTCTTTAAGCAGCAGTGTGGGTGCTGGAAATTGACCTCAGATGGGTCACATTTGATCAGTACCTCTTATTTCACATTTAAATCATCTGCTAATGTTTTAAAATAAGGAGACTTCGTGGAAAAATCTGTATCTCACTTCTATTGAAAATCCCAAGACCTGATATTTTCATACATCCAGACACAACAATCAGATAGAGGAAGCTGAGAAGTGGGTGTACTCTCTCTAGCGAACCAGTGCCCCTAGTACTTCCGTAAATCATTCCGTAAGTCACTCTAAATCACTGGCCGAGTGTTAGCTTTTTGTTTTCACCTCCTGCCAGAACCAGTTTTATCCATTTTGCTATCTACATTCCCTGGACACACCTGTAGCTATTAAAATTTTCTAATTTTCCTTATTCCAATCAATTTTTTTAAGATCCTTCTATGGTAAAGATTTTTATAAAACATGTATTCACCATAAGATCATTGTTTCTTTCTTAAAAGATGCTTTTAGATTTTCTGAATATGGTAATTTTACAAGATCACTTCCTGCACTTAGAGATATCAACCTTAAAATTCCATGTGGAATTGCCTATATCAGAAAATTTATAGTAAAATGTATTTCTACAAAGAGTCAGTATCTACCCGGTATGAATCTTTCCTCTGTTAAAAGAGAAAATGAGAAAACTGTCATCGTGATAATGCTTCTGTATAGTTATTTTGAGAAACAAGTGTAAATTCAGTAAAATGTCCATCCAATGTGACCCTTTGCTAAATGTGATTCAAACCATGTTTGCCTAGCCTAAATGCAAGGCATCTCCGTGAGCACTGTAATATAACAAAACAAATAATTTTGCTTTCATCAATATACAACAGCTTTGTTCATTATTGAGAAACGTTAGGTGGTAAAGTATTGAGTGCTATGCATTTTATGCCTAAATCAATGTACTGTCTTGCAGTTATGCCACCTAATGTGTTTTTAAGTCATCCGCTACAGAGATCAATGTGATTCTTATTTGATATTCAGTGTTAAGTTCAGCCTCATAAATTTAGAATTGTGCTCTGTTATTTTGATGGTTATATATTAACCACATACTGAAAGTTTTATGATTTTATACTCAGCCTGGCTGTAAATCATACCGGTTCTATACGTAAGGCATAGGGTCTGGTTTGATTTTTATTGCTCTGCTCAGAAGGAAACGGATGGATGGCTAGATATTTGAGGGAGGTAAACCTACAATGTGTTTGGATAAATACCTCAGTTATGTGAGCATTAAAGGCATGGTTCAGAAAATTCAAATTAGACATCTCACTGCAACCAGCCTCATAGGCATGGATAATCATGCAATAGCAAGGTGTCACAAATTGGCAATCTTTTATATTAGTACCCTCAGTGGCAGGGGCTTTGACCTCATACAAGTTTATCCATGCTCACTCTGTGGTGAGTTAGTCTGACAAACACAGCTCCACGTAGGCTAAACACAGAGAATAAAATGAATACATTGTATTTCATTACTCAATCACAGACCTGCATATTATTTCGGAGATGAAGAAAAAGAATATATACTAACGTTACCTCCTTGAAACAATGAACTAAGTTGTAACACTGTTACAGATTCAGACCCACATAGAACAACTTAATTAGTAGAAAACAAATAGAACTGAATTAATACTGATCACCAGGGCCAATTAAAAAAAAAACAAACAAACCCAGGGTAAAGCCTTTTGAAAATAATGCCAAAATAGTACAAAATTAGATACAATAACAACAATGTTTCTAGGTAACTGGTATTCCTCAATTAAATGACAGATACAAGGCCAAGGTAGATTTCTAATCCTTTTTTCCATTGAAAGAGATTAACATTTGGCAGGGTCTCAAATATGCTCTCTGAAGATTGCAATTCAGTCCCTTTGCTATATTTTTTATCATATATTGAAGTCACTTTTTTTTTTTTGCTTTCGATGACATATTTTCAGACTCCACACTCATTTCCTTAAGTTAAACATGTAACATCTTAAACTATGACTAAACTGACAGACATGACAAAACATTTCAAAGGGAGTTATGCAAGTCTGGGCCAAAAGTTTGATCAATTTTGATTTAGCAGCCTTTAGCAGAAATGCAACAGCCACTATTTTTTCAAACCATTGGGAAACGCAAATTGCCCAACCTTTCTATATTCCCTGGCATAGTTTTTTCTTGATTTCTGATTCAAGGGAGAACTATGCTTTAAAAAAGCATTCCATAATTTCTTTCGCTTCTAAGATTGAGTAATAATCTTATCATGGTTAAAAAAAAAAAGCGCCTTTGCACACAAACCTAGGTGGTAACATGTCCTCCAGTAATCACGTTTCTTACTGAAAGGTATCTGTGAAGGTCTGGGGAAGGCCATCTTTCAAATATTTCAGAAAAATAAAAAGTGTTTGCAAAGGTTGTATTCGGTTAACAAGATTGACATTAACCCAAGTTTCTTTCTTTCTTTTTTTTTTTTCAGACAGAGACTCACTTTTTTTGTCCAGGCTGGAGTGCAGTGGTGTGATCTCTGCTTACTGCAACCTTCATCTCCTGGGTTCAAGCAATTCTGCTGCCTCAGCCTCCTGAGTAGCTTAGATTACAGGCACGTGCCCTAACATCAGCTAATTATTGAGTTTTTATTAGAGATTGTGTTTTGCCATATTGGCCAGGTTGCTCTCATTAGGCTGAGGTCTACTCACCTCAGCCTCCCAAAGTGCTGGGATTACAGGCACGAGCCCCCGTGCCCATGCTGCTAACCTTAGTTTCTGAGTCAGGTGGTCTGGGGAGGGGCCTGAGAATTTGCATATCTAACAAGTCTCTCTCTTTTCTCCTCAGACCGTAATGCTGCTGCTGTCAGGACCCCACTTTCTGAACCATTACTACAAACACTTCCTAGCTGCTCCTGTTCCTCTTTCTTTCTGATTCTGTTTTCAAAAACAAAATGTGGTCCAAGTCTAAGAGCTTTGGAGATTCTAAAAGCCCACGGGAACCAGAGGGATTCTGGTGGTCTGCTAGAGCTACACAAAGTTTCAAAAGAGCTTCTAGGTGAACCCTTAAATCCCACTGTACTCAATTTGATAGCTAGAAATTTCTGTACCAATCCAGCACCCAGAAAACATTGCCTTGGTGAGCTCACTGATAATGTCTGTTATCAAAATACCTGCATTTAAGTAGTAAGCGTTTTTCTGACATTTACATTTCTTTAAATTTCTAACTTTCATCCTTTTCTGCACATATATAGTTTGATCAGCAGTAATTCAGTCAAAACAGATGAATTTAGACATGAATATGATATTGTAAGTTTGTAGATCTTGTAAATAAAACACTTAATAAGCAAAAGATGGCAAAGTTAACCCCTGATTGCTTCAGGTGCATTCTATACATTGATGATTATTCTTGCCAAATGGTTTGAGTTTTAATAGAATGATTTTGCAGACCAACAGAGTTATTAACGTTTCCTAGATTACTTCATAACTTAAACTTCTTCAAATCTGGAATCCTGTAAGAGATATTTTAAGCTAAATCATTAAGTAATACTCAAATATGGCAAAAAGCTTACAAGTTGTATTCATATGGCTCATTTGAAATATATAGATTTAAATGATTATTACTTCAAGAACGATTTATATCTATGTATCTAGCTATAACTTCATTCCTAAGTTTCAGTCCCAAACTTTTGACTCCCTACTCAACAATAACACTTGGGCACTTTGTTAATTAATATCTTAAACTCAGTATTTCCCCCCCCAAAACCTACTCTTCCCCCTGATTTTCCTTTACTGTTTACTCAAAAAAAAAAAAAACCATTAGATTGCTCCTCATTCTGTCTTTCTCTCTCTCTCTCCCTCTCTCTCTCTCTCTCACACACACACACACACACACACACACACACACACACACATCCTCACCTACACACACACGCATACAACTTGGGTAACAAATATCGTAGCCTTTGGAGATTGATAATTTACACCAGCTTCTTGGTCTGTCTTCTGACAATGATACGTTATCTCTTTTAGTTAAAGACTCAGGCCGGACACGATGGCTCATGTCGGACACCGTGGCTCATGCCTGTAATTCTAGCACTTTGGGAGGCTGAGGCAGGTGGATCACCTGAGGTCAGGAGTTTGAGACGAGCTTGGCCAACATGGTGAAAACCCCATCTCTACTAAAAATACAAAAATTAGCCAGTCATGGTGGCAGGTGCCTGTAATCCCAGCTACTCAGGAGGCTGAGGCACAAGAATCGCTTGAACCTGGAAGGCAGAGGTTGCAGTGAGCTGAGATTGTGCCACAGCACTCTAGCCTGGGTGACAAAGAATGAGACTTTGTCTCCAAAAAAAAAAGAAAAAAAAACTCAACATGCTTCACAAAGGTTACGCTTTTGTTTATGTTTCGCAATTAAAGTGCAAAGAAATATTTTTTCAAAGACTATGTGTTTATTGGGCAAAGAAATTTATAATTGATCTAATAATTTTAAATCTAATACCTCAAATTATGGGAAATAGCCACATTTATGTAAGTATAAAAACCCATGCAAAAGTCAAGTATGCTTTACTTAGAAAATTTCGTTTTGATTTTTTTACATCACTACACTTTCCTATCCTCTCTCAGCGTCAGGGAGTTTATATAATTTGCCCAGCACTTCCCAGTTAAGCAAATGGTAGAATCAGATTTAGAATGTATCTCCATCTAATAACAAAGTCCATGGTCTTTTACTGCACAACAATGTGTTCTTAAGTTGATCAAATATGTTCCTTTTTTAATGGAATTTATACAGAGCTTTCTAGGGAATACAATATTTAAAACAAAGGTAAATCTAATCAACCTCAGGTTTCAACTTTGGGGTTGTTTGGTTGTGGCTAGAGGTGAATAGGTGAGATCTCCACTAAGTTATACACATGATCAGCTGCTTATTTTGATAGAACATTCATTTCAATACTAAATACAATGCATGGACATATATGTTAAAATACATAAAATTAAAAATTATATGAACTCTCTTCTTTAAGGAACCAGAAACATTGTATATTTCTTCTATGCCCATGGTCAGTCTCTACCTTAAATAATAAATAAGAATGACAGGAAAGTTGCATTTCTCTGAGGGATTCTTTCTGGAGTAATTTTAGACCTGCTTTATGCATACCAAGGAAGCTGTCAGTTTATTTGATCTTCAAATACACTGAACTTTAAGGGGAGAATCTTTGGTAAATCAGAGGCTGTTCACTTAGACACATTTTTTTTTGTCTTTTGTAAGCCGCAAAAGCTGAATTCCCTATAATAATTTATTCCTTATTTGGAAGTTTTGCTAATTTTTATAAATGAGTTGCAGAGAATGCAGATATGATAAAGATGCTACAAAGATTTTTATGTCTATACCACAAAATGGAATAAATCAATTCATTGAGCATATGGCTTATTAGGCTTAAATAGCTCTTTTCCAAGATGATTCTGAGCACCATATTTTGAAAGATAAGGTAGTGGGTTGTTGTTTTTGGATATTTGCCTTCATAAAGATAGGCCATCTGTCTCAACAAGTGAAAAGAGTTGAATGCTTTGATTGCTATTTTCCTAATCAAGACAAATTCTAATATATTTTAACATACTGATTAACCAGATCTGACATTATATCTTGGAGGTGTTTGCTGGTATCATCACTGTAAGAATTTCGTGCTGGCCATAAATATTTCTACATGCTCCATACTCAACATATAAGAATTTCATTTTTCGATGGTAGAGAGAAATTCATGCTAAAGCAATATAGCTACATCATAATGAAACTCTAAAATTTGTAATTTAGTTGGGTTATTAAATTAATATTAATTACAAAGTTCTAATCCCATTTTTTTATACTTTCCTTTGGAAAAGCTTTTATATTAAAAAAAAACAAGATTCTCAATACTGCAAGAAAATTCCACCGTGAAATAGCATCATCAGTGTTAAAAATTTCATCATGGATCATTGATACAATTGGTATTTGGCTGACACACACACACACAATCTTACCTGAATAAAAATAGCATAAGCACATTGAACACTACCAATACAATATACTTTTACTTAAATGTGTTTTCTCTGTATAAAGGAATTTTTTTATTATTTAACAAATCAAAAAAACAGAAAAGCACAAACAAAATCATCTATAATCCTATTATGTATGTATGCCACTGTTAATATTTTTGAGCACATGCTTCCAGTCTGCTTTCTGTGTGAGTTTATCTTTGTTTTTTTTTAAAGCTTAATTAGTTCTATAATGTGTAGGCCAATTTTTAGGCTGCTTATTAACTTAACAATAGATGAATGAGTACTTTCCTATGTTATTAAAATTTCACAATTACTTTTAAAATTGCCCCTTCAGGATATGAAAGTTTCTTTTACTGTTTTCACAACTTCCCTGTAAGTTTATCCAACCTGCCTTGCCCGGACATTCTCATCACATTTTCTTTAGTGCCAAAAGCTGAGAGAAATCAAATTCCAGTCTTTAGTTAATATTACACCTTTTCTCACTGCACACAACTATTACTCCTAATCATAAGAATAATTATTTTTTAAAAATAGAATTGGTTTAGTTTCTCATTCTTACTGCTGTATTCTTTTCAAGTGACATTGCTGAGTTTCTGGACAGGTAGACTTGTGTTCGGTTTTATGAATAGCATGACCATCAATATATTTTCCAAGTGACTTCGAGTAAAGTCACCTTTCAAGATCTAATCAATGAGGTTACCTTAGTACATTAAATGATAATACACCCTATAAAATGATTGCCTACATATTCACATTTTAAAAATTGTGTGTGTGTGTGTGTATATATATATATTAGATTTGGGGAGAAAATACATGAAAAGCATAGAGGTCTAAAATACCATGACATATGTAATAAAATAATGTGCCATATGTAAAATACTCCATCACATATATATATATATATATATATATATATATATATACACACATATATATATTTATATATTAAACATATACACACTATAGATACATATTAAGCTATATATATATATATACACACACAGACACACACACACACACACACAGACACACACACACACATACATATATGTATTTAAGATTTGGGGAAAATACATAGAAAGCATACAGATCTAAAATACTATGTCTTGGCTGATACCTGGCCCAAAAGTAAGTACTTTAGCACATCTCTAATACACTCAATAAGCTTGCTATTATTAACTAAAGACTGAATTTCAAGTACATTATGGCATCACTTGAAGTAATAGCAACTAAAATGTACCTACTTAATGGAATCGATCTTTCATAAAGACTGCAGTAAAGTATTATCAGAAGTCACTTATTGAACTTTACTTCTCAATGATATAATAAAGAGTAACATGTCAGGAATAAAAATGTCATTTATCACCTGAAGCTCTGGCACCTCAGAAATGCTACCAAGAAGTAGGGGGCATTCCTTGACCAATACAACATAAGTAAGAATTTGTCTTCTACTAGAGCTTCTTGCCAAAGAGATCCTCAGTTCATTCAACACCAAGGTCCAAACTCTGAGGTAAGCTACACATATATATTCTTGAGAGAGAGTCATATTTATAGCATTGCTTTTTCCAAGCAAACTTCTTAATATCTCCAGTTCTAAGCTTCTTTCTACTTTCAGGAGTTGCAGTGACTGGAAAGATCATACTTTGACAGAGATGGATTTATTTCTCTATTGTGTTTCTACAGTTTGTCTCTGATATGTTTTCACAGCCAATTTGCTAGGTTTGATATCTTCAAGTAAAACATACTCCACAATGGGCCACAACGGAACAAAGAAGGAAATGCAATGGAGTTTAGATATTTCCCCAGAAGAATGAGAGTTTGGTGAATTCGTTGTATGAACTTCCAACTACTGATGTGATCAGAATGTACATACTGACAATTCTTTTCACTTTTAGTCCCTTAATATTAATGAGGGTGGTTTTCCTATATAGGAGGAAGGTCCATTGAAGTTGGAAATAAATGGCCTTTAGGCCAATTTCTGCCAGCTTGTGTTTTGTTGATGTTGTTGAGACAGTCTCACTCTGCCACCCAGGCTGGAGAGCAGAGGCACGATCTCTGCTAGCAGGAATGCACCACCACACCAGCTAATTTTTGTGTTTTTAGTAGCACCAGGATTTCACCATATTGGCCAGGGTGGTCTTGAACTTCTGACCTCAGGTGATCTGCCCACCTCAGCCTCCCAAAGTGCTGGGATCACAGGCATGAGCCATCGCCCCAGGCCACTTCTTTTTCCACAAAAGATTCCTTTTCATGACATTTAATTAATTCACATAGTAAGAGACTTCACAATGTTAAAAAAAATATTGATATCTGGGCTTATTTGGAAAATTACAAGATCTGGGAAATTCTGTGCTAATTTTAAGATAGCAACAACCTGTTTGGAACACAGCTCATCTCCTTTAACTGGTACCTATGTTCTAGTTTTCTACAGATCCCATCACTTGCAGAACACATATACATGTATCTATAACCAGCATATACCCAGTCGTTTATATTTTCAGTCTGGTTCTTGTAGGCCCCTGAGTTTGAGATCACTGTTCACAAAGTCCCTATAGCTCTACAAACCACAGTAATAATCTAACACAATGACAATGATCCTGGAGGAAAAGAAAGATGAACTTGAATGTCCCAGAAGCAAGGGCAAAGCAGGTGATATATTTCAACTGCATGTAGAATTAATCTACCCTCATTTCTTTTGTTTTCCTATTTGCATTCTGTGTTTTCTCATATCAATTGCTGCTGTGTGTTTTCCTTGAATGTTTAGTTAATATTGTAAACAAACATCTTATTTTCTAGTAAATTATTAATCAAGAATTACACTTACTCTGGCATCTGGAAATGCAGCATTCTGTCTACTACCAAATGTCCGTGTGGTTCAGTGGCCTGGTAATAAAAATGACACCACCGTGACACATACACAAGCTAAAATAAAAATCTAAATAAGTAGGTATTTCCAAACCCACAGAAATAAGACATTCCCCCAGAGAAGCAATAGGATGCAGAAAAGGTAATACAAACTGAAAGTCAGGAATGTCTAGATTTTAATCTTGCTTAAGTACTTAGACAATCTGAGATAAGAAATTCTTCTCAGATGACAATCAGTTTCCTCATCTATAAAATGCTTTTTTGTTCACAGAGTTCTGTGAGGAAAAACCTGTGTTCATTATAATAGAAGACATTTTGTGAACTATAAATCAAGGGATAATACTGATAGTAATTGTCTTAAAAATCCAACTGATAGAGTAAGGCTGGTGACTTTCTGCTGATATTCATTCACATTTACATTTCAAGGATTTGACCAGGCCGTGAAATACTCAATCTACTCTAGTTCAGCATATGCAACTAAGCATGCAATTGCAAAAAATAATTGAGCTCTTTAACTCCATTGATAATACTTAATTCTATGAATATGCATGTGGAGAATAATGCAATTTCCACAGGGTGCCTAATGTCAGGCTGTAAAGAAGGAGAAGCTGATTTCCATTTGGAAACTAAAGCAAACCCATCATTAAACATCCTGGATGAGAACTGACAAGGTGAATTACTACAAACTCTAAGCAAACTTTACAAGTACGTTTAATTAAACAAGAGTCTATTCGTTTTTGCCATCTCATTTAGAAGCATTTATTTAGGTGTAGCATTTCTACTTAAAGACTTGGTTACTCACTATTTTGGACTCTATTACTGACGAAACTCTGGGCATGCTTTCTGACTTCTCTGAGAGGTCCTGTTTATATTCAGTGTATTCCTCTCTGGTTGAAATTAAAATGAAAACATTTTAACGGCACATGATAAACAACACTTTGGATCGAAAACATAAAATGGCTTAGTTTGGGGATTTTTGAAATCCTGGATGACCTGGCAAATCAATTACATTATCTCTGCCTCAACAGATAATGCTATCAGATGGGAAGATTCCGGCCAGTTCCTACTTTGGAATGGTTGTTGGCATCTGTGTGTGTGTGTGTGTGTGTGTGTGTGTGTGTGTGTGTGTGTGTGTCTGCGTGTCTGTGTGTATGTCTGAACTGCACTATATCTAAGGTAAAGTTTTGTGGGGTTTATGTCCTAAAATTACAGGGTGAGGCTGAGTTAGGAAAAGATGAACAGAAACAGTTCTCATCGATCTTTGCTGAATATTTTCCAGGGCACTGTCAATATTAAGAGATGTCTCTGAAGCCTTCACTTGCTTGATTTAAAATAGAGTGTAATAGCCTGGCATTACTCAGATTACTTTTATAAACAATATATAAGAGCTCCTTGGGAAGGTTCATATTATATGATTACTCATTCAATAAATGAAAAAAATGTTCAATAGTTATTTAATTCTCACATTGGGCCAAGAAGGCAATATAAGCAGTATCCAATGGGATATCCGTTTATACAAAACGAGAAATAAAGGATCACAAAAGTCATATAACTTGACCGAACCCCACTGCTTATTAGGAGCAGAACTGGAGTTTGCACCTGGATGCAGGAAACTTCAAGGCCTGTTTTACAGCATACTATTCGGAAATCATATCCAATGGCATGAATAAAAAAATCAAGGAAACAGTCTGCAAGGAAAACAATGCAAATATCTATCAACTGATGAATGAAAAAAAAATAAACATGGTATATCCATACAATGGAATATTATTTGTTGACAAAAAGGAGTAAAAAACTGATACATTCTGTGGCACGGATGAACTTTAAAAACATTGTGCTAAATGAAAGATGCCAGTCACAAAACATCACATATTGCATGATTCCAGTGATTCGCTTAGAATAGGAAAATCTATGGCCATTCTGGATGCTGCTTAGGGCTGGCAGTTGTGGAGGGTAATGGGAATGATAGCTAAGAGTTCTGAATTTCCTTCTGGGGCAATAAAAATACTCGATTGTGTTGAAGGTTGCACAAGCCTGTGATATACTAGAAACCATTAAATTTTGTATTTTAAGTGGGTGAATTGCACGTTATGTGATTTATATCTTAATCATATTGTTACCCAAAAAAGTCACAGGAGCAACATGAAGAAGTATGAGCAGGGCATGAAGAAGCAATAGGAGATAACCAACACGCACAGAGAGGGTCATTGTACATCTCCATTGTAGATTTCAATGGTGTCAGCAGCACTGGGTTTATCTTCATTGGACACTGCGGTGAAAAATACAGTCTCATGAAAAAGTAACTGTGATAAACTTCCAAGGAAGTCACTTATGGCCTGGCTGAAGAAAGTGGTTAAAAGGGCTTCCTTCAAAGGTTTATCTCTCCTGAAGGGGCTACACCAGGGCTTTCATCCTTTTCACTCATATGAACTCACCTTGCATGAGACTTATGCGCTAGTCAATCATGTTATTTGCCTTCAGGAATCCTGTATCTACCGTTATGAAGAATCTTCTGATTTTACCCTATGCTGATGGACAGTCAGTCATTTTTCATAACCCCAAGCACCATCATTGTTTTTTTTCCTCAGGGAAATGCACCAGGAAGTTCCCCAATTGCATAGAACTTTCATCTCCGCTCCTGCCTCTCTCAAGCACTCCAGTGCTTCTCTCTGCCACTCTTCTCTTCTACCCATCCTCAAGCTTAATAACACTCTCTTGGCCTAGAGACAAGAGGAGAGGCACAGATGGTACATCTTGAGAGTTAAATTGGTTTAAAATGTAGGTGTCATTTTCTTCATGAAAGTTAAGAGGAGAAATAATTTACAATTCTCTATGAAACCATTATTTTAAATAGAGGGAAAACCGATGAGGACATCGTGTTTCACATGTTTTAAAACATATACACATTATTGTGTATATGACTTAAAGAAGAAAAAGAAAATCTTTTGGTGATTAAAGAAATTACTTAAAAAAATAAAAAACAGTTGTGGCATCACGCTACAAACAAACTTGGCCAAGGATGGAAGGAGGTTAGTATTATGTCTATACTAATTTCAAAGTCAACACCAACTTTCTGTGTTACTCCCTGGTGCAAGCTTGTACATCCTTATAATGCCTTCAGAATAATTTATCACATAGTAAAGATTTTAAAAAATCATTATCCTTTTGATCTAAAAATCCTTATACTTCAACTTTAATATGTTCTTTCTGAAGAAGTTGCCACGTATATTTTACTCCTCTGAGAAATCAACAGCAGAGCACTCAAATAAGGTTTTAGGATCTTCTAATTCCATTTTTAAAAATGTTATAAAAGTTTTTTGTTGTGTCTATCTACCATGACCCATAGGTTCAGGTAGAAGGCATGAAGACCTGTGAAGCATTGACAAAACCTAAGCTGGTGAAATCATTAGAAGGAATATCTAGACATTTCAACTAATGATTTGAAGTTAGTTTAATACATAGGAGTACTTCTTGCCTATGGCAAATATATTAGCATAGCATAAGTAAGCTATGAATAACATTGATTTATGTTTTGTCTTCAGGTTACTTCAAACTTTTTTTTTTTTTTTTTTTTTACTACCAAAAATCAAGGGTGGCAGACATTTCAGCTTGATTTGGCATCCCAAATCAAGGGATCTCAAGATTTCTTTCTTGAGAAAGAAGTCACAAATCGCCCAAATATATTAATATTATTCCCTCAATATCAGGGATGAATTAAGGAAATTTTGTTTTGCTAAAAAAATTAATAACTCACACAAATACACATACACACACATACATTTTCTAAGCTGATAAATCTTCTTTAGAGAAAGAAACTATAACCATAACCAAATCCATTCTCTTTTGTTCCTTATAAAGGGTTTACCTCAAATCGACCAGAAGCTGCACAATTTGGAGGTTTCAGGCCTTCCTATACATTAGCTTTAAACAAGTGCTTCTTTTATAAGGTTCTCAGAAGACTTACAGAGAAAGATCAAAATTAATTCAAATGATTTCACATTGCATCATCTGAGATTGGTCACCCAAGAGTGAATTGGGCAACAAGGAGGCAGGTCTCATAGTTCTGATGCTGCTGGCTTGGAAGTCTCTTTAAACCCTGTTAAGCTATAGAACAGTTTTTGTTTGAAAATTCCTTCTACAGGAGAACAAAAGGCATTAAAAATATGAATGGCTGTTGACCATTTGTTATACACTAGGAACTGTGGCATGCCTTTGGTATATCGTGATGTCCCATTCTATTGGCAATGGAAAATTCCCTCGTGTTAGGGGATGGGGGAAGGAGAAAGAGAATCTATGCTTCAGCCAAAGTGAGGGATGGGAGACATTAATCTCTTCACAAGTCAGACATGTCATTTCCTTCTAACTCTTACTTACCATGTGTGTGTCTCAAAACTCTAAATATATCCATAGTTGATACATGCTCACATCATTATGTTCTGTGTATTATTGTAAGCATTAAACCTTCAGACTGTGAAGGACTGTACTCATTGTAAAGGACTGTGTGCACGGACCCATGCCTTCTCAACTTTAGAGACAGTCTGAGGGATTTTTCAGGGGTAATTGTTTGTACTTATGATTATGATTTTACCTCCTGGTTAAGAATAGAACCTAAGGAAGATGCATGCTAATATAATACACTAGCTCATATAATCCCACAACAACCTTTTTAAAATGGATATTTATATACTCTTGTCATTTAACTGGTGACCAAGGAGAATCTCAGAAAGAGTGAGAAATTGGCTGACCACCTAGCTTTTACTTAGAAGAGATAGGATTCAAATTCAGGTGTATCTCAATTCAAAACATAACTGCTTCTCTTATTTAAAAAAATGGTACTAACAATCTTCTCTTATTTTAAAGGGATTATTAAAAAGCTATAGCACTATATGATGATTAAATAATCAAAATAAAGGAGGGAAGGGTCATTAAATATGCATTTGTTGGTTGGGGAGGCGACATGGGGTGGGATGGAGACTATACCCCCCTTTATAAGTTCTGTTTTTATCCACCTTACTTTCTCCTCTGTCACTTAGGGAAATGACAAAGACAAATGAAAGTTACAATGGAAAACAACCCAAACTATCAAACTACAACACAAACTGATTTTGTTAGTGAGTTTTATGCCATTTCTCAAAATTTAGAATGTCAATGTTCTAATAGTAGATTCATTCCCATATCTAAAGCTGGAAAGTAGGGGTTTTGTTAGATTAAAAAATATTATTTAAATGAATCACTGAAGCCTATTTATCATCAACAATCTGGTACAACTTCTGAGTAACTCCCTCAAAGAGGGCAGTGGCTTTGATTAAAATTCACTGTTTAAGCTTTAAGAGGAGCTACATTTTTAAGCTAAGTGTGTTACCCTGTTATTCAGGACATTTTACACTCTGTCTTTAAAAAATTTAAAGACTTCTTGTTTAGTAATCATCATCAAATGCTATATAAATTATGAGAATCTTACTGACTGCCCATGATTCTCAGCAAACATAATTTTTAGAATTCTAATTTGAGTAATCCCAAGCATCAGCACCTCTCCACAAGCATCCTTGCTCTGGATCAAGGGCCTCCTGGACAGAATATGATGAAAATTGCCAGTTAGCATCACTCCTGTAAGTTGAAAACTTCAGAATCCATACAACATGGGACAGACACTGTCAGATCATCCACTATATATGAGGCATTAGTACAGAAAATGCCTCTATATATGTACAGGACGTCATGTTCGCTCTCAGTTTTTATTTCCTTTATACCCTCCTCTTTGTTAGGCTTTTTTTCTTATTTCTTTTTTTTTTTTTTTTTTTTTTTTTTTTTTTTTTTTTTTTTTTTTTTGAGACGGAGTTTCACTCATGTTACCCAGGCTGGAGTGCAATGGTGTGATCTCGGCTCACCGCAACCTCCGCCTCCTGGGTTCAGGCGATTCTCCTGCCTCAGCCTCCTGAGTAGCTGGGATTAATTTCTTTATTTTTTAAGAGTCAAGGTGTCACTCTGTTACCCCAAGCTAGAGTGCAGTGGCAAAATCACAGTTCACTGCAGCCTTGAACTCCTGGGTTCAAGCAATCCTTCCGCCTCAGCCTCCCAAAGTGCTGGGATTGCAGGCATGAGCTACTACGCCTAGCCTACATTAGGCATTTTAATCAAGCACCTACAAGGGCCTCACTCTAGAATGCTCCACCAAATGTTATCAATGTCAAATTCAAAGGCATTTTCTCATCCTTCATCCTAATTAAATATTTTGTGGCTTATGGCATGGTTGACCTTGCTCTACTTAATAGTCTCTTCTGCCAAGAAGAGGACAGATTCACCCTTCTCTCTGAGTATCCTTTCTCCATCTCTCACTGACTCACCTTCCTTGGATTTTCCCCTAAAAGGCAGCATTTCTAGAGTCCTGTCCTTGGCCATGGTACCTTTACATTCCCTCTGCCAGACATCTAATTCCCCGATATAGCCCCAATTATAATCTATGGGTGATGGTTTCCTTATCTTTATTTGCAGATTCACATTCTGCCTTATTTCCATAAAAACGTTTCTAAGTGCTTCTTTCCACATCCTCATCAGAAGCCCAAGAAAATTTATACTTCATATTTTTCAAAACCAAACTTCCTGTCTCCCAGTCAGATGTTCTCCCTCCACCCTCCATCTCATTTACTCACTATCCTCTGACCTAGTCATCCTACTTGCAGTCCTTAAAACCACTTTAGAATCCTCCCTCTCCCTATGAACCTATCTCTACCCACTTGGGCCAGTTGCTAACCCACGTCAGGTTGCCTCTCAAGCTTCCCTCCACCTCATTCCTTTCCAACACTCTCTCTGCCCAAACAGGACCATTATCAACTCTTAGCATTCTAATTCCTCCTTCTGATTCAACTCCTCCTCCTCTCAATATAGAGTCCACATTTAGAATACTTTTTCTAAATGTAAATTTAATCAAGCCATTTCTTGGTTAATAACCTTTGGTGGCCCACATATGCTTCAATGGTAAAGTCAAAATGCTTTCCTATAAAATTCGACATTTTCCAAAAGCTGGCTCCGGATGAACTTTCTAAGATCTTCCTTGTTCACTTCCAGTTTCTTTCTCACTCCACTATTTCTTTATTTCCCGATCATACCATGTAAGAGCTCTGAATTTATAGTATCTTTGTATTCTCAGCTTAAGATATTCTCTCTTCCGTTCCTTAACAGGAACAATCTTCCTCTAGCTCAAAGCCAAGCCCGAATACTAACTTCTCTGTGCAGCCTTTAATCATGGCATACTATGTAAAATGTTGCCCATACTAGGTAGTAGATATTATATTGAGCCCATTTCAAATATTTTACTGATTTATTCTTCACAACAAAGCTATGAGTTGGTTCTTCCATCTTACCAGTGCAGAAAACTCTACTCAGCGAGATGAAGTAATTTCTACATCCCAAAAGCTAGGAAGTGACAGAACTGAGCTTTACACCCAGACAATCTCATTCCAAAGAAATGTGCTTAATTACTGTGCTATGCTACTTCCTGTCACCATTTAGGTCTTTCCTCCTAGGTTGTGAATTACTTGGGGGCAGGGATTTTGTGAAATGTATCTTTGTATTTCTAGTTCTCAGCATGTAGTAGATATTCAATAAATGTTTGATGATTTGTGTTCACAATGAGTGATGCTACAGCGTTCTCCTGTAGTTAAAGGCGCTCTGCACTGCAGCTTGCGATCGGGCGGGCTTCCTGCATATTTTGATCCCACAACTCTCGCTCGCTCCTCGCTCTGTTCATCCTGGCTTATTATTGGCTTTGATCCCTTTCATAGCTCCTTCTATCATCAACTCTGTGGGTCTGGAATGGTTGCATCTCTATATTTACTGGATTAGACTTCTTAATTAATATTTAACTTCCTTTCCTTGAAGAACAAAATGAAAGCAAAAAAATGAAATCACCTTTTAGAATTCCTTTTTGACATATAAGGCAGACCTCCCGCTTGTGACAGGCTCCCAGGAAAAGAGGACAGTCACTCTAAGTGAAAATTACCTAATCCCCATCACCTCTACCATCAGATCAATGCAAGAGCAGGGATTTACATTTCTGCCCAAGGACCTGATAGCCAAAGGTGATGAAGGAGACACAGAAATCACTTTTAATCATTTGCATGTGATAAATCCATAAGCTTTCAAAGCAGTCTAAATTGATTAAATATGTCAAAAAATTATGTTAAAAAGGGTAACACCAAAAATAATCAGTCCTATGCATGAATTGTTTACTACGTGGCAGGCACTGCACTAAGAGCTTGATATACTAGCCCATCTCATTTAATAATCACAACAGAAATAAGGGAAAGGGAGCTGGGTGCTGGTGGCTAACAACTGTAATCCCAACATTTTGGGAGGCCAGGCAGGTGGATAATTTGAGGTCAGGAGTTTGAGACCAGCCTGGCCAACAGGATGAAACCCCATCTCTACTAAAAATACCAAAATTAGCTGGGCATGGTGGCACATGCCTGTAATCCCAGCTGCTTGTGAGGCTGAACCAGGGGAATCACTTGAACCTGGGAAGCAGAGTTTGCAGTAAGCCAAGATGGTGTCAACTGCATTCCAGCCTGTGCAACAGAGCAAGACCTGTCTCCAAAAAAAAAAAAAAAAAAAGAAGCCTGATCCAGTGGCTCATGCCTGTAATCCTAACACTTTGGGAGGCCGAGGCAGATGGATCACAAGGTCAAGAGATCAAGACAATCCTAGCCAACATGGTGATACCCTGTCTCTACTAAAAATACAAAAGTTAGCTGGGTGTGGTTGGTAGGGCAGGCCTGTAGTCCCAGCTACCAGGGAGGCTGAGGCAGAAGAATCACTTGAACCCAGGAGGCAGAGGTTGCAGTGAGCTGAGATCACGCCACTGCATTCTAGCCCGGCAATAGAGTGAGATTCAGTCTCAAAATAAATAAATAAGAGAAAAGGACAGCTCTTATCCACATTTTGCAGAAGAAACCAGTGTTTTAGGACCTTACTGGTAATTTGCCAATGTCATGGAGCTGACAAAGGACAGAGTTAAGGTTCAAACACTTGTCTATCTGACTTCAAAATCTCCACACTTTATAGCCATGCTACCCTGCCTCGATTGTGTTCATATCAAAAATTATGATATTGACACCTAGAGAGATTTAGTCTGTTGCCCTTAGCCTTATAGCTAGTTAGTGGCAGAGCTAGGACAAGAACCCACATCTCTAGACTTTTTCTACTAAGCCCTCAGGCCTCTCCCATTAGTATGTTATATCATTATAGTACATGGAGTATATCTACTTCTCATATTTTCTTCATAAAAATACACTGGAAGTTGAAACAAGGCTCTGGTCATTGGCATAGGCACAGTTTTCCTAGGAGAGATGGTAATAGAAAATCTTTGATATTTTTAAAGCATTGAAACCCACTTAGTGGATTCTAGAGAAAATGTTTCTAAGACATGTTTTAGAGGCTCTTCCTTGATTCGAATTTCAGAGAAGCAAACAAAGATAAATGAGATCAAGTTGCTATTCTAGTGTCTTCAAATTGCAGACCCATTTCTTAACCTACTCTTCCAGCAGGACTAGAAACAGTATTTTGTATCCCGTTAAATAAGATACATATTTCTTTAGAAGGTATGATATAATCATCTTCCCATGGCTCTCTCAATCCCTTCCTTGTGGGTTTGTTAATTCACCACAGTATTAATCTCTTCAAATAAAAAAAAAATTCTTATCACTTCAAAAAGAGAAGGATCCGTTTTATATTAAACCATGGACACAAACGTACTCAATGCTCGGTTTGCAACAAAACCTATCAATCATGGGTCCATATACATTGCTTTATAAATGCTTTCACTATTATTTTCTTTCATTAGTTAATTTTCAGAATGTTTTTGTGATTATTTTGAGAAAAACCTTGTTAAATTGAATGAACAAGGACTTAGGTCTCCTGATGAGTATGGTTTTACCAAGGTAATATTTTCTAATCTTTCATCCTTTTGAGTTTGCCTTTCTATTTTCCATTCTCTTTCTTCATTTTCCTGCATTCTCTCCTATTCACCTGACCTCCCTTCCACAGTTTTGTGACTCATTCCCACAAGCAATAGGCTAGCCTTTAGAAACATACATAAATAAGATGCTGTCCCTATATTCAAGATTTTTTACAGTGTGTTAGAAAACGTTTCTTCTTTCTGTACTCACTAAGGACATCTAATTCTTTATATTAAAGGAAGATTCCTTTAATATAAAGGAATCTTATTCTCCAACATCAAAAGTTGATCACTGCCTTAATTGAGAAATAGATTGGGAATATTTCTCCAGGATCAACAATGAAACTCTCCAACAGGACTGAACCACACTTTTGCTGGTTCTTCTAACCCCATCTACCATCAGGAGTTAAGAAAGGTGCCCAAAAGCCATCTCTTCCTAACCATCAACATTCAAAGCCTTGCCTTCACTGTCTGCCTTCACCCTTTTCATGTCTCTCTTCCCTATGTATGTCAATCAGTGAAAAAATCTCAACCATTTCTCTAAATGCTCATTTCATGGTCTTGCTCCAGTAGAAATCTTGATCTTCCTAAGGACACTACTTTCCCTAGAGTAGGTACAAGTGGTGGCAGTTTCTCCTCCCTATGCCCACTGGCATTGAAGATATAAAAAAGATACACGCTGCTTCTTGTTCTTGATAAAATATGACTCTTCAATGATCTGTAAACATCCTCAGCTTTGCATCTCTTGCCATCAGATTTTATCACCATATTACCTCTCATTCTTGATGTCATTCACTGACACCCCTGTTTGAACGATAAGTTCCCCTTTTCCCCTTCTCTTAACCCCTGGCAAATTTCATTCTACTCTCCACTTTTACAAGTTTGATTATCTCAGATACATCATGTAATTGGACAAATGCTGTATATGCTCTTTTGAGATTGGCATATATCACTTTGCATAATGTTTCCAAGGTTCATCCATGTTGTATTATATGGCAGGATTTCCTTCTTTTTATGACTGAATAATATTCTATTGTATGTATATACCACATTTTCTTTATCCATTCATACATTGATGGACATTTAGGTTCTGCCCACATCTTGGCTATTGTGAATAATGCTGCAATAACTTTGGGAGTGCATCCATCCCTTTGAGATTCTGATTTTAATTCTTTTGAACAAAGACCAAGAAGTGAAAATGCTAGATTATATGTTAATTCTATTTTTAATCTGAGGAAACTCCATATTGTTTATTTTTAGTGGTTGCATCATTTTATATTCCCACCAACAGTATATAAAAGCTACAATTGGGCCGGGCGCGGTGGCTCAAGCCTGTAATCCCAGCACTTTGGGAGGCCGAGGTGGGTGGATCACGAGGTCAAGAGATCGAGACCATCCTGGTCAACATGGTGAAACCCCGTCTCTATTAGAAATACAAAAAATTAGCTGGGCATGGTGGTGCATGCCTCAGGAGGCTGAGGCAGGAGAATTGCCTGAACCCAGGAGGCGGAGGTTGTGGTGAGCCGAGGTCGTGCCATTACACTCCAGCCTGGGTAACATGAGTGAAACTCTGTCTCAAAATAAATAAATAAATAAATAAATAAATAAAAGCTACAATTTCTCCACATCCTTGACAACACTTCTCTCTCTTGTTGCTTTGATAATAGACATCCTAACAGATGTGTGAGGTGATATTCCATTGTAGTTTCGGTTTATATTTCTCTGGTTATTAGTGATGTTCAGTATCTTTTCATACACAGCAAGTCCTCATTTAAAATTATCTATAGGTTCCTAGAAACTGAGAGTTTAAGTGAAAGGATGTATAACCACACCAATTTTCTTTTCTTACCCGCTTTATACCCAAGGTATGCTGAACGAAATTATATCATTTAAGAGTTACTATACTTTGTTTTCCTTAAATTTACAATTTCCAAGAACTTGTTGATGAAATTAAGTGAGAACTTGCTATATTTTTTGCCATTTGAATGTCTTCCTTGTAAAAACCAAAGCTTTCCTTCTAAGATCCAGAAAGTTACAAGGATACATGCTATCACCATTTCTATTCAGCATAATGCTGGAACTCTTAGCAAAGCAAGTAGACAAGAAAAGGTAATAAAATGCATCCAAGTTAGAAAGGAAGAAGTAATGTTATCTCAATTTCCAGATGACATGATTTTATATGTTGAAAACCCTAAAGACTAACAACAACAACAACAACAACAAAACCCACCCCTACAACCTGTTAGAACTGTAAACAAGTCAGTAAAGTTGCAGGATACAAAATCAATACACAAAAATTAGTAATATTTCTACACACTAACACGACCTATTTGAAAAGGAAACTAAGAAAAAAACCCCATTATAATAGCAGCAAAAATATATTTAAGAAAAAATTTATTAAAGGCAGTGAAAGACTTGCACAGTGAAAACTATACAACTTTTATGACAGAAATTAAAAGAGACACAAATAAATGGGAAGACATCCCATGTCCATAGATTGGAAGACTTAATATTGTTAAAATGTCCATACTACCAAAAGCAATCTACACCTCCAATGCATACAATCCCTATCAAAATTCCAATGAAATTTTTTGCAGAAATAGAACAAATAATCCTAAAATCTATGTAGAACCATAATCTTGGTTCAAAGCCAAAGCAATCTTGAGAAACAAGAACAAAGCTGGAGACATCACATTTCCTAATTTGAAAATACATTACAGCCTGGCCTAGTGGCTCACACTTGTAATCCCAGGATTTCGGGAGGCTGAGGCTGTAGGATCACTTAAGTTCAGAAGTTTGAGACCAGCCTGGGAAACATGGTGAAACCCTGCATGTACAAAAAATACAAAAAGTTAGCCAGGCATGATGGCATGCATCTATTGTCCCAGCTACTTGGGAGGGGGAGGCAGGAGAATCACTAGACCCCAGAAGGCGGAGGTTGCAGTGAGCCAAGATCATGCCACCGCACTCCAGCCTGGGTGACAGAGTGAGACTCTGTCTCAAAAAAAATTTAAATAAATAAATAAATCCGTATTTATTTACAAGTTTATGTGTCAAGTTGACACATAAAATAATATTCAAAACAGTATGGTACTGGCATAAAAACAGACACATAGACCAGCGGAACAGAATAAAATGCCCAGAAATAAAGCCACAGATATATAGTCAACTGACTTTAAACAAGGATCTAAGAATACACAAAGGAGAAAGGATAGTCTCTTCAAAAAATGGTGTCAGAAGAATCAGACATTCACACGTGAAAAAGATGAATTTGGATCCTTATCTTACATCATACACAAAATTAAATGTGAAATGATTACAGACTTAAAATGTAAGACCTAAAACTGTAATTCTCCTAAAAAAATAGGAAAAGAAGTTCAGGACTTTGGTCTTGGCAATTATTTCTTGGATATGACATCACAGGCACAAGCAATAAAAGCAAAAATAGATAGGTAAGACTACATCAAACTCAAAAGCTTCTGCACAGCAAGGAATACTAGCAACAAAATGAAAAGGCAATCTATGGAATGGGAGAAAATATTTGTGTATCATATATCATCTCCAAGTATTTTTCATCTTAATACTTAGGAATCCATCCAGTGGCTAAAGTTAGAAATCTTTGAGAGTGATTTTTTTTTTTTTTTTTTTAATGGAGTCTTGCTCTGTTGCCCAGGCTGGAGTACAGTGATATGATCTTGGCTCACTGCAACCTCCGCTTCCCAGGTTCAAGTGATTCTCCTGCCTCAGCCTCCCGAGTAGCTGAGATTACAGGCACAAGCTACCACATCCAGTTAATTTTGTATTTTTAATAGAGACAGGATTTCTCCATGTTGGTTAGGCTGGTCTTGAACTCTTGATCTCAAGTGATCTGCTCGCTTTAGCCTCCCAAAGTTCTGGGATTACAGGCATGAGCCATCATGCCTGGCCAAGAGCTCTTGCCTTTTTTTCTCAACAACTACTACATTCAAACTACCATCGAGTTCTGTATATTCTAGCTCCAAAATTCACCTCAAATCATTTACTTCTCTACCTTGGTGAAGGCTAACCACTTCCCCTAAGTTCTTGCTGAAATGGATAAATAAAATGCTAAAAAAATGTCAAAGGAGTGGGAGTCCACCTGTAGTTAAGAAGACCAGAATGATTTCACAGAGGACAAGGCACCTTAGATAATTCTTTGATAATGGATAGGGATGTGATGGATAAGTGGGTTTGAGGACACCACTGCAGACAAAGGGAATAGGGTGGACAAAGACACGGAGGAAGGGAGTATGCTCTGAAAAAAAAAAAATAAGTAGCCCAGTTGGGCTGGAGCTGAAAATATATTTAGAGTAGAAGTGGGAGCAAGGGCTAAAAACATAACATTGGACTATATTGTGGAGGCCCTGAAATACCACAGTGGGACAGATTAAGTTGATTTGTATACTTCCTGACTTCCCGAGGTGCCTTGTTGTTCATGGCCATAAATGTGTATCAGCGGAAATAGAAGACAACCTGTACTCTCTTAATTGTTCTGCATTTCACTGGGGTCTTTTCCATTCTAAATGTACAAGGGGATGCCCCAGAATATAGAAATTTTTCTACTGTTTTTTTTCTGTAACATCAATTATTTAAGCAACACTGTATATTAGCAGAGCCATATGCTTATTATAATAGTAATTGCTTCCACATGCTTATTTTCAGAGTCTTTTCTTATGTACTGAGATATTTATCTTGCATATAGAACTACCTATTTTGCGAAAATACCAATAGCAGGGCCACCACTGTGTTTATGATTACTAACCTCATTGAATCAAAGGCACCACAGATGGAGGAAGTTTTAAGAATATTTAATACATAATTTACTCGATTCTATCTCCTCAAGGTGCCTTGCAGATTGTCTTAGTAGATGTGAATTTCCTTTCATCATGTGGAATGCAATTCTATCCTTGGTTTGTTATAAATTAACAATCTTCTATAAAGTCCTGCATTCCAAACAACAGCTGACATACTTAATATGGAAAAAAATTCCCTGCACTACTCAGAGCTAGCATTTCTTCTTTGGTCAGTGCAACAATTTTAAATTGCTTTCTAGTTAGCCCTGATTTCTGATAGACCAAGTCAACTCCATAAATATATTTGTTGTTCCACCTCACAGAAAATAAGTCACAGGCTTTTGAAAATGTTGCCAAGTGATTTTCACACTAATATGTGAACATTTTTCAAGCATCTGTGTAAACAACAAGGTACAATAGGACCTCGGATCACTGTGGACATTGTCAAAAGCTAATACAAACTAAAAAGTGAGATGCACCATCCCAGTGCCTTTTCGTATGGAGAAGAAATACATATCACGAAATAAAAAATATGTGTAAACAATGAATGAAGAATTGCGCAGATTAAAATGACGGTAAGCCAGAATAAAAATATTTCTATCCATAAATTTATAAAATACTAATGATCATTCCCAGTGACTCTTGGGCTTAAGGACCCCGTGTGCCTGTTGATTCTCCCACAGTGCTGGCCCAAGAGTTCTTCTGAGGACACTGGTTGAAAAGGATTGCAATGCCACATAACTCTGTATGTTCTAACTCTTTTAGGAGCTCATCCTAAGAAAATAGAGATGTCCACAGGAATTTAGCTATAAAATCCATAAGGATTTTATTCATCACATTGATCTTTACTGCAACTAAAATAAAAATTAGTTAAATGTACAATGAAAGGAAAGTGAGGAAATGTGTTACACTAAAGGAGTACTATGCACCTTTTAAACACTGAACAAAATATTTAATGTCATGGGGAAATGATTTTAGTTTATTTACTAAAAATTAACACTACAGGCCAGGCGCGGTGGCTCAAGCCTGTAATCCCAGCACTTTGGGAGGCCGAGGCGGGTGGATCACGAGGTCAAGAGATCGAGACCATCCTGGTCAGCATGGTGAAACCCCGTCTCTACTAAAAATACAAAAAATTAGCTGGGCATGGTGGTGCGTG
>NW_016107401.1:5240238-5250040 GCF_001604975.1 Cebus imitator | reverse complement strand
TCTCAAAAAAAAAAAAAAAAATTAACACTACATAGGGCTTGTAAATAAAGATGCCAACTCTGTAATATTATTAATCTCCCTCTCTTTTTCTCTCAGACAGACACACACACTGAAGGATACATGCATCAAAACATTAACCACAGTTATTGTTGGTTTCAAGTTATAGGTGATTTTTATTCCTTTTCATGCCTATATGTATATATATATTACATATGTACCATATATACATATACTTTGCATACTTCTATATTATATAATTTATACACATGTATATCTATTATAATACATGTAAACATACAGATATCTTACTTTGGACAGCATAAAGAATGAACAATAAAAATTGGACTTTTTCAGCACTTGTTAGTATTAAAGTGAAAAATTGGTAGTATTAGGACTCTGTTTTATTTTGAGAATCCAAATTGACTGAGAATCTTTAGAAAGTAACACAGAGAACAATATTTTTTATCAAATTCTATAGGACCTAATAAGTGTATTTACTGTTATAAAATAAGGCAGAATCAAAGCAGCAAAATTTAGTACTCATCTTTAAAAAGTTAGAAAAAAACACAACACAATTATATAAGTACTCTCTCCGACCACAGTAAACTGGAAATCAACTCCAAAAGGAAACTCAAAACCATGTAAATACATGGAAATCACATCACCTGCTCCTGAATGATCACTGGATCAGAAATGAAATCAAGATGGAAAGTAAAAAATTCTTCAAACTGAATTAGGGGACACAATCTATCAGAACTTCTATGACACGGCAAAGGTGGTGCTAAGAGGAAAGTTCATGGTCCTAAACACCCACAATAAAAAGTCTGAAAGAGCACAAACAGACAATGGAAGACCACACCTAAAGGAGCTAGAGAAACAAGAATAAATCAAACCCAACCCCAGCAGAGAAAAGAAATAACCAAGATCAGAGCAGAACTAAATGAAATTGAACAAAAACACACACACACACACACACACACACACACACACACACACAAGATAAATGAAACAAAAAGTTGGTTCTTTGTAAAGATAAATAAAATTGATAGACCATTAGCAAGATTAAGAGGAAAAAAGAGAGAAAATCCAAATAAGCTCAATAATAAATGAAATGGGAGATATTACAACTGATATCACAGAGATACAAAAGATCACTCAATGCTACTATGAACATCTTTTTATGCATAAGCTGGAAAATCCAGAAGAGATCAATTCCTGGAAAGGTCCAACCCTCCTAGCTTAAATCAGTAAATAATTAGATACCCTAAACACACCAATAACAAGGAGTGAGATTGAAATGGTAATTAAAAATTACCATCAAAGAAAAGTCCAGGACCAGGCAGATTCACAGCAGAATTCTACCAGACATTCAAAGAAGAATTGGTATCAACCCTACTACCACTCTTCCATAAGATGTAGAAAGAGGGAACTCTGCCTAAATCATTCTATGAAGCCAGTATCACCCTAATATCAAAACAAAGAAAGGACATAACCAAAAAAGAAAACTACAGACCAATATCCCTGATGAATATAGATGCTAAAATCCTTAAAAAAATACTAGCTAACCAAATCCAACAATATATCAAAAAGATAATCCACCATAATCCAGTGGGCTCCATACCAAGGATGCAGAGATGGTTTAACATATGCAAGTCAATAAATGTAATTCACCACATAGACAGAATTTAAAACAAAAATCACATGATCATCTCAATAGATACAGAAAAAAGCATTCAAAAAATTCATCATCCTTTTATGATTAAAACTCTCAGCAAAACCGGCATATAAAGGACATGCCTCAATATAATAAAAGCTATCTATGAAAAACCCACAGCCAACATAATACTAAATGGGGAGAAGTTAAAAGCATTCCCTCTGACAACTGGAACAAGACAAGGATGTCCACTCTTACCACTCCTCTTCAACATAGTACTGGAAGTCCCAGCCAAAGCAATCAGACAAGAGAAAGAAATAAAGGGCATTCAAATTTGTAAAGAGTAAGTCAAACTGTTACTGTTTGCTGATGATATGATCGTTTGCCTAGAAAACCCTAAAGACCCCTCCAGTAAGCTCCTAGAACTGACAACATAATTAAGCAAACTTTCTGGACTCAAAATTAATGTGCACAAATCAGTGGCTCTTCTATACAACAATAGTGACCAAACTGAGAATCAAATCAAGAACTCAACTCCTTTTACAGTAGCTGTAAAACAAACAAACAAATACTTAGGAATATACCTAAAAAAGGAGGTGAAAGATCTTTTTAATAAAAACTACAAAACACTGCCAAAATAAATCATAGATGACACAATCAAATGGAAACACATCCTATGCTCATGGATGGGTACAATCCGTATTTATGAAAATGGCCATACTGCCAAAAGCAACCTACCAATTCAATGCAATTTCCATCAAAATGTCACCATCATTCTTCATAGAATTAGAAAAAAAAATCCTAAAATTCATATGGAACCAAAAAAGAGACAGCATAACCAAAGTAAGACTAAACAAAAAGAACGAATCTGAAGGTATTACATTGCCTGATTTCAATTTATACTATAAGGCCATAGTCACTAAATCAGCATAGTATTAGTATAAAAATAGGCACACGGACCAATGGAAGAGAATATAGAACACAGAAATAAACCCAAATACGTGCAACCAACTGATCTTCAACAATGCAAACAGAAACATAAAGTGGGGAAAGGATACCCTTTTCAACAAATGGTGCTGGGATATCTGGCTAGTCACATGTAGGAGAATAAAACCGGATCCTCATTTCTCACCTTATACAAAAATCATCTCAAAATGGATTAAGGACTTTGATCTAAGACCTGAAGCTGTAAAAATTCTAGAAGATAACATTAGAAATACCCTTCTAGACATTGGCTTAGGCAAGGATTTTATGACCAAGAACCCAAAAGCGAATGCCATAAAAACAAAGATAGATAGCTGAGACTTAATCAAACTAAATGACTTCTACACAGCAAAAGGAACAATCAGCAGAGTAAACAGACAACCCACAGAGTGGGAGAAAATCTTCACAATCTATACATCTGACAAAGGACTAATATTTAGAATCTACAATGAACTCAAAGACATCGATAAGAAAAAAAACAAATAATATCATCAAAAAGTAGGCTAAGTACATGAATAGACAATTCTCAAAAGAAGATATACAAATGGCCAACAAACATATAAAAAAAATGCTCAACATTAGTAATGATCAGGGAAATGCAAATAAAACCACAATGCGATACCACCTTACTTCTGCAAGAATCTCCATAATAAAAAAATAATAGATGTTGTCACGGATGCGGTGAACAGGGATCACTTCTACCCTGCTGGTAAGAATGTAAACTAGTATGACCACTTTGGAAAACAGTGTGGATTCATTAAATAATTAAAAATAGAACTACCATTTGATCCAGCAATTCCACTGCTGGGTAGCTACCCAGAGGAAAAGAAGTCATTATATGAAAAAGATACCTGCCCAGATTATAGCAGCACAATTCACACTTGCAAACGTGGAACCAAACAAATGCCGATCACTCAATGAGTGGATAAAGAAACTTGGATATATAATATAGTATTCATGTGTATATATATATATATATATATATATATATATATTTGCAGTAGGAATACTACTCCATCATAAAAAGGAATGAATTAATGGCATTCACAGCATTATTTCCATGCATGAATGGAAAAGCAAACATCATATGTTCTCACTTATAAGTGGGAGCTAAGGTATGAGGGTGCAAAGGCATAAGAATGACGTAATAGACTTTGGGGACTCAGGCAGAAAGGGCGGGAAGGGGTTGGGGATAAAATACAACAAATAGGGTGCAATGTATACTGCCTGGGTGATAGGTGCACCAAAATCTCACAAATCACCACTAGATAACTTACTCACGTAACCAAACCTGTTCTCCAATAACCTATAAAAATAAAAAAAGAATTAAAAAAACTAAAAAAACCCAGAATATATTCCAAAAGTTAAAATGGGGAAATTAAAAAATATAATTAAGATGAATGTAATGAGAAAGAAAAATTAAAGTAAATAAAGACAAGTAGAAAGCTTGAAAAAATAGATCCCTTTCAAGCCTGATTAAAAAACATGAGAGATAAAAATATAAAAGATTAGAGATGAGAAGGGAGACATAACTATAGTTACAGGAGCAATTAAACAAATTGCGTGAGAATATGACTCACGAAGATGCCACAAGGATATAGAAACAGAAATAATCTTCAAGAAACTATTAATCAACCTGGAATAGTTCTAGCCAATGTTCACCTACAACACACTAACTGTGCCCTTAAAAATAATATTATGACTTCTTTCCTTGTACAAAGCAATATTTGATGTTACTTTATTATTTAATCATTTTATTAAATATTATAAACACTGATGTCTAGCTGTTGTAATACTGTATTCTACATGTAGGCAGAATCGATTGCATTGTAAGGAGAACTCCCTGTGCTGCGGGAGTGTGCAGTTATGCACGTACTTCTATTTTCCTGCTATTCAGCATAAAATTAGATGCTTTTTAAATTTTATAATCTTGAATACTAATATTCAGCATTCATATGCTAGTCAGAGGTTAATTTCTCCTACTAAAATGCTAAGAAGCAGGTAGGCTCTGTGGTGTAAGGGTTTCTGGAGTTCTTCTACCTGGACTACTGCTTCTCCTTCTGATATTACTTCTTCTAACTTTCCAACCAAAAACGTGTGTGTGTGTGTGCGTGTGCACGTGCGTGCACGCAGTATCTGTGTGTTTTAATCAGATGCTTCCTAAAACATTCCAGTCCTTGTTCACATAAACTTTCAATAGTTCTGTAATGTCTGCTTGATCAGACCTTAACTCCTTAAGATGAAGCTCACAGTTCTTGGTCATCTGATTGCTACACATCTATTCAGGTAATTCTACTCCTATTCAATAAAATCACTACATTTCAATTAGTCTGACTAGAGTTGAAATTTTTTCTAGACTAAAAAGTGTCCCCTGAAAAATTATCATCACCTTCACCTCACCTCCCATTCTCCAACCATCATACACTGTGGCTTTTCTTCATTTAGAATATCCATCATTTCATTTCCATACATGTAAGTCCTGACTCCTATTTACAACCTAATTAACACCATACCTTCTCAAATCTTCCCTTACTGTACCAGTATGCTAACATATATAATGTTTATTTTCTTCTCTCCCTATTGAGGGTAGACAGGAATGTCTCTGTAAATGCATACGAGTGCTTGGTTTCTTCAAGAGGCAACAAAGTCCATATTATTGTCTACTCATATAGGAAGTCAAATTCAGCACAGAGAATTGAAAGAAAAAAATAGGAATTGTACCATAACACAGTTAAGTATGATTAGCACATATGGTCATTACCAATAACAAAAGTGATCAAACAGTTTTTCACAAAATAATGAATTATCCAAATATTTTGAGGAGTGAGTAGCAGCTTAGACTTAATTTCCTGGGAAAAAAAAGGTCTAAAACAATCAACATGAATCTTTTGGACACACTTCCAATGTATACATTTCTGTATTTATGTATCCTGTCATATATGCTGTGTGTGTCCATGAGTATGTGTGTATATACCAATAAATTACTTGCATTGTAAAACATATTCAAAAGTTAAAATTTTAAAGAACAAGTGAAAATGGGCCAGGTGCAGTGGCTCATGCCTGTAATTGCAGTGCTTTGGGAGGCCAAGGCTGGTGGATCATGAGGTCGGGAGTTTGAGACCAGCCTGGCCGACATAGTGAAACCCCGTTTCTACTAAAAATACAAAAAAAAAATAGCTGGGCGTGGTGCTAGGCACCTGTAGTCCCAGGTACTTGGGAGGCTGAAGCAGGAGAATTGTTTGAAACCAGGAGTCGGAGGTTGCAGTGAGCCGAGATTGTGCCACTGCATGCCAGCCTAGGGAACAGTGTGAGACTCCATCAAAAAAAAAAAAAAAAAAAAAGTGAAAATGAAGGTAAATTTATATGGAAGTTTTAATTTTTTTATCCTTCACCAGTTTATCATGATGCTCAACCCATATCTTGGAGATATGATCCCACTAATTTTAACAAGAGGATAGAATGAAATAATGAAGAAATAACCTCATGCAGTAGGTGATTAGGCCCTGCTGGATGCAGGGTGGGGAGAGAAAGTGTTGGGGTAGAGACAAGGGTTGGTAAGGGAAGAGGGACATATTGCGAAGAAAACGGATTCCCCACCAAGTCAAATTTTTTTTGACAGATTCAAATTGATTCAGAGCTCCCCAGAGGAAAGAGTTCTTATGTGGGACTTGAGAAAAAGTGGGTGTTTTTCTGTGGATTCTGGCTTACATGGACAAGACAGCATCATTGGTTTAAGTGATCAAAGGCTTTAAAGGGCATGCTCCTTGATGGAAGATGACCAATACAGTTCAAGACTCAAGAAGGTCAATACAGGTGTCTCTTCTCTCTGTCCTCTGAAACTGTACACTATAAAATGTCTATAGTGCTCATTTTGGCATTTTCATATATGGCCTTCATTTCCCTGGAATTTGGTCAATTTGTATTTATTGATTTCTATCCCTCTCAACAACATCCCTCTTTCCAACAAATCACCTTCCCCACCATGCACACACAACACAGACACACACATACAAAGAGACACATACACAATGGCTTTGTCCAATGCAGAGCAATTAGCAATTACTTGAAATCTTTTCAGAAATAAGTGTTCCCTAAATTAATCCATCTCCTCATCTGAGAGGACTTTTCTATTTTTCCCCAATATTGAATAAAATAATGCATGGTTTTCTTTTTATATTTGTGTGCATATTAAAATGTGCACATCTAAGATAATGTGTGGTATCTTTCAAACACCAATTTTCTTCTTTAAAAATTCCTTTCAAAGATCCTTTTTGATTACTGAATGTTTCATAGTACATTTCTTGCATAAAAAGCTACAAAAAATACTTCCCAAAACTCCTCCAGCGTCTAACTTTCTCACTGTAAGTAGCTTCATGCCTCTTTTTTCATGATTAACACAGATGGAAAGATTGTCGTGGTGTTTATCTTCTTTATTTCCCCCAGAATAGTATAACTCTGCGTAAGTTACCTCTTAACCTACTCTTTTCCCAAAAATGCCTACTCAAATATTTCAGTCTCTTTCTTTTAGTAAACATGTTCATACTTCAGTTATCTTTTCTTTGTCACAAATATCTCGGGAATACAAAGACAACTGGGAATACCTTGCTTGGGGAGTGAGAGTCATTCCTGAATATTCCTTGGCTAACCTGCTTATCCACTGGATGAAGAATATTTCTTGGTTTGTGGAACACTGTTTCTGACTCGCTGGTTCCCAGCTCAGCATTAGCTAACATTGCTCCATGTCTTTCTTTCTCTCTTGGCATGCTGGAGGTCTTCGTCTATCACTGCACATTTCTCTTCTAGCCTTCACTTTATTGTCTCCAACTTCATTGTTACAGACTCCATAAACCATTTGCAGGATCAAAACTGAACATAATTAGCACAAAGTCATTTTCCTTCTCTTTAAATGGGTTCCTCCTGAAAAGCCCTAGGGTTTTCCTCAATCAGCTGAAGTAGCTAAAGTTTTTAAAGTAGGTTTTCCCTCCATCTATTTCCAAATAGTCCACCTGGATACTTTTACATTAAAATAGCTTGAAGTATATGTGTTAAATCAAAGACTCTGACCTTAATTTTTCAGTACTTCAGGGCATCTACTTCGGAAGATGGAGATGACATATTACACACTTAAACTCACCCCCGCCCCACGTATACAATTATTTTATTACTTTCCAAATTAAATTGATTTTAATTTTATCTGAAGCATTTAAATCTAAATGCCTTAAAACCATTTTAAAAATTTAGTAGTACAAAATTAAACCCACTTTTCGGATGTAGCAGACTTACCAAAAGAAGTAACGTCGCAACTCTAAATACATGAATCCATAAAATTTCTGGGCTCTAGCTTTCTACAATTTTTATATCTAATTTCCATAAAGATTGTATGTAGGTCACAGTCGGTAACTCAAGGGACTACAAAGGCTAAGTCAGACCGTAAACAACAGAGTAGCCTGGAGGAAGATCAGGTGACCTAAAAGACATGGAATCTATCCAGAACTGCTACTGCGACTATTTCTAATCTGGTTTGTCCTGATCAAAGCCTGGACCAGCATGACTGAATCTTCTTATATTGAGGATGGCCAAAAATAAAATTTCTAATATAAAATCTCTCACCTTTAAAATGTTGGTTGTTAATCTAAAAATGTTTGATACTGAGCTAATCAAATTAAACAATCAAATTGGATTCAGCCTGTAGACTAACATGCAGTTTGTAACTTCTGTTGTAGTAACGGAAGTAATAGAACGGAACTCTGTAGTAACTGTAGCAACAGAACATTATAGTAATCATATATTAAGACTCCCACTAAACCACTTAGCCGCACCTTAAACTCCTTTAACGTTCCTCAAACTGAGTTGATGGAAACCAGGAAAGAACCATTTTCTAGGAGGTTCTTACAGCTAGCACTTAAATAGTACTCAAATTAAATCACAAGTAACATTTTTAGTTTCATGTATAAGCTTATATACATAATGCCCACATATCTGGGATTTCCTATGTACAAATCTATTATTAATACCCGAAATTTTCTTCCACTTGCCCTGTTTCAGAATGGCTAATTCAAGTGCCTCATTACTTCTCATACATTCTTCTCTAACCCGTTTTACTTTGATACTATTTTCTGTGCAGATTTCTTCTGATTCAATTGTCTGTAGAAAATTTATACTATCAACTTCCTTAGCTTTATCTCATCTTATTTATGACCTTAATTCTCTATGCATGGCACATCTCTCCCACCTATTAGATAAATTTAATTCAATTCTTGACAAACAACAACCAAACTTTAAAAAATGACTAAACAATAAGCAAAAAAAAACAGAGTTTTTGACTGAAGAGGCTTCTAATTGTGAACGGACAGAAACATTTTGCTTCTTACCATTTTACTGCCTTGGCAGTAAAAAGAGCAACTCAATTGAAGTTAAAGTACGGATATCAGGAACTCAGCAGCTTAAAACCAAATGATTATCCACCAAGCCCAATGTCTCCCCGAAGGCCTGGAGATTACACATGTAATAATCAGGCTGCCCTTGCCAAAAGGAAGGCTTAGTGCTTCATTTTATTTATTGTATTTATTGAATGGAGCCATTCCTTGATAGCCCCTGGGAGCATTAACAAACATGAAAGAAACCACCAAAGAAAAGAAAGAAATATATAAATAACGAAAGACCATGCCACCAAAGTTTATAATCCAGAAAGTGCAGTGCTGAAATAAGGCACAGACTCCTCCACTCCTTCACATACTCTGTTCTTCTTTACGGTAACGTAAGAATTGCTTCATTTGCCAGAAATATAAACCTCCAAAGTCTCATACAGGTCCCTCTGCAGAACATCAACTCTTTCACTTCTAGCTTTCTTATCATGCCACGTGACAATGTGATATTCTTACATGTTGCCTCTGGTTGTACGTTATTATCAGCTGCGTGTTTCCATTGTAATAATCATATATTAAGACTCTCATTTCTAACCTTTCTTAAAATAAGTGGTATCTGTACCCTCTAACACCTGGCTTTTTAAGGAATTGAATGAGAAAAACATAAATGAGATCATCCTTTCATTCAGGAATGGAAAAGACAGAACCTATGACATTTTGTGTCTATGACCTTCATTTTTCTAAATCCGTAACTCATTTCATATTCTTTTTTATAATGGTATTCTTTTAAATGTACATG
>NW_016107401.1:5155944-5240138 GCF_001604975.1 Cebus imitator | reverse complement strand
TTTAGGTTCCATGGAAATTGGCTTTATAAAATGTGGCTAGAAAAGAAATTATCCAGTATCAACATCAAGCATAGTCAAATATGAATGTATGCTTTCTGTAGCTACCTCTTTTACTATTCTTACCACTGACTTTTCCCTTTCCTTAAGAGCAAAATTATGGGCCCTTGGCTAGGTCTGGAGCTCATAGTAAGATTTTATGTCTGTTACAGGCACTCTCTGTGATTTTACATGAGGGATTAGGGAGAAGAAAGGAATAGAGTGGGTTATAAAACACAAAGTTAATTTGAGCAGGAAAGAGTAATAGGCTGGGAGAGGAAATAGAAACTCACTAGCATGTTTTGTTTGTGTTTACTTAGGCAGCCCGCTGTAATGCTAGATTTACCGAGAAGCCACTTTCTGGAAAGAAAGGAGAAAAATTTAAGAAACTCACCTTAAATTACAAATGAACACAACTTGGTTGGCAGTAACAATCTAAAGTCATTGTCCCTGGTGCTAAGGAAAATCCTCCCTTCCCTCAGGCTTCATTCCTCATGTCTCAGTTAACAAGCAGTGAGTACCTGGGTGTGTTCGAACTCTGCCGAGGAGACAGATACACTACGGACCTTTTGCCAAAAGGACTCAATCTAATAGAATCTGTGTACCACAAATACACTTTACATAAATCCATTACATGCCCAGAGCCAGCTTGTTTTATAAATGCATTTTGTGAAATGCAATGGAATTAACCCAACATTTATATTTCAACCTCAGAGTACATTATGAGGATTGTAAATTTCCCAATTGACAACAGATGAAAATGAGCATTGTACTTATTTACTTTGGGCGGACATGGAGAGGGGAGGGGAAGAATAATTTTTTAAAGCTTTAACCAATGCTGGATTTCATTTGCTGTCATTTCTGGCTTCTTATTTCATGCCAACTTTATTCTCTTTGTTTTTTTTTTTTTTTTTTTTTTCTGGATTTCCAATGAAATAACTGAAACTAGAATTCTGCTGAAAGAAAAAAAAAACAAAAACTCAAGGATATTTTTAAGTCCCAAGGTGAAGAAACTGCCTAAGGGAGTCAAGAGAACAGAGACCAGATTTTTACAGTGTGCGCTACTTTGCATCTTTAAGGAGGCAATTAGTTTTTCTTGTGTATTAGTGATTGCCCCATTTTCTCCATAACTCAGATAACATAAAGAGCCCCAGAGAGGACATCTTTTAAGTGGGACATTTATTACTGAACAAAAGTATGGATTCTAATTTAAAGTCACTAGGAAAGCCCTTTCTCTGGATGTCGTCAAATTTCACAGCAGCAAGAACTTGGGGGGAGTACTCTCTGCTCTCACTGCCATTTCTAGCCAAATCATCATGACTTCAAGGTAGGATTAGAGAACCTGAAAAAATAACGTGGACGTGAGAGTTTTATCTATTTGAAGCAACCCAATCCAAGCCAGCACAATGTTAAAATAGTGGCTATAAAGTGAGTATAGGATGCAGCATTCTGGTGTCTATATCACCAAAAAAAAAAAAAGAAAAAAGAAAGAAAGAAAGATAGGAAGACAGGTTCATCTGTGCGATGGGACTGTCTGTCAAGTTTATCTAATGGGTCATTTTTTTCATAGCAGCACGTAGGAAGCATAATGAGCACTGATCTAGGAAGAACTGTTGGTAAAGTCAGAGATTTTACTACACGACTTTGCAGACTGGATACACACTTCATATTGCCAGAAAGGAAGTTCATTCCTGAGGTCTGTCTTCACATGCTAACTATGCTTAGCAAATTCACAATTGGAATATTTTAGGGGAGATTTTTAAATAAACACGGTGAAAAATCCATGTATCCCCAAATCCCTCCATGAAATGAAATTAAAACATGTAGAAACACACAGGAAAGATTCATTTTTTTGACCACGTATCTTTAAAACGTAAAATTAAATTGAAACGCTTCTTTCTCAAAGTATAGATTCCTGTTACTTCCTCTTCAAGAAAGGCATACCTAAAAGGTTATTGATTTGGTTCTGAAGGACACAGTGTTTATTATGGAGGAAGCCATCTCTGGGTACAAGTGTGAGAAATTAATGATGGCTTTGTAAGTGTCCATGCTGTGGTGTGGAACCAGTGGGGCAACTGTCAATCTATATGATAATACATTCCCAAACTTCATAAAATCAGTGATGTGAAAAAGCATTGATTTCTTTGTGAGCTAAACAGAATTCGCCAGCAAGAGCAAGAAGTTTACTGAAGTTAACACCTCTGCCTGCAGAGTTGCTCACACCTCATTTTTTATTCGCTTAAAGAGTTTATGATGTGATGTGTAAAATTTCTTATTTTTATTTCTGGCCAAGAATGAGAACAGAAGATGCATTATATATCTCTTTTGAATATGTAAAATATTGAAAAAAAATTTTTAAAAGAAAAAGAAAGACATTCTACCTGTATATTTGAAAATAACCATCTCTCACCTAGCTTGAACTCTGGCTTCAATATCTCCTTCGTGCTTTGGCAACCATACTCACATACAGAGTTCCTTAGTGCCTCTAAGTACATTTCTCTTGATGTAATTCTGACTGCATTCCAACTAGCACTACAGGAAAGAATCGGAACACTGTATCTAAGGGTTTATTTCTTTTCAGTATACAGGGATATATATAGACTCGCAGAAAGTAAAAATTATTCAAATATGATATTTTGAATAATATTGAAAAAATAAAACTATTCTTGGTCAATCAAACACATGATTAATTACACATTTTTTTCATCCATAACTCTTCTAGGTAAATTCAAGTCAATCATTTTTTGTGCCCTCGCCTTCACCGAAAACACCTCCTTATTAGATGAGTTTTTAAGATGCATATAATCTAAATGGGAGAAGATACAGGTCTATAAATGTGTATAAATAATTCTGTATAGATGGTTCCCTCTATAGATTTGAGAATATCAACCATGAGGGACTAGCTAAAACACCTTGTTTAAAATGTGCCATAAATTCTTGGATTACAAGTGATTTTATTTATTAGGCAATCAAACTGCCTTCGTTTAAATAGTATCTGACACACATACTGAAGTTGAAAAAGGACATCAGTAAATGGATTCAATGTACGCTTTTATGGAAACTTCTAAAAGTAATTTCCTATCAAATAAGCACCTCAGAGTGGCGAATGTGCCAAGTATCAGAATTTTGTTAAAATTCAAAAGGAGTCAAGTGCAGATTTTTCCTTGAGAGTACACCTTGATTAGCTACATGAATGGAGGCATAAGTAAGACACATCCCCTTGTCCCCAATGTAGAATAAATTATTTCAAAATTAAACATAAATTTAAATGCAAAAAAGTGACATCTTTTTGAGTATGTGCGACTTACCCAGGAAATGATGTATTTTCAACACAGTTTTGAGATTAAATGATATTTAGCTATGCTTTTGCATTCACAACAAGCTGTCCGCCTGCAAATTTCCTTTTTCTTTTTTAAATGAAAGGAAATATTTAAAGCTGCTCTGGCAGAAGTTTATAATATTTTATATAAACATTCTTAACTGATCTATTTGTAAACATTTTAATGGTAATGGTAATTCTTTTAGCAAACATGCAATCTATTCATAGCAAACCACATAGCATTTGATGTTTTCTTCTTAAATCAGCTGTAACCTAATGCAATTTATCTTTTTAAAAAATGTTTTTGACTAAACACACTTTGGAATTGCTCAGAAACCCACAAATAAGCACCTTATCTCTTTAATGACTTGCTTAGGCTTCTCTATATTTACTGCTTAATGATCGGAAGGATTTAATTTTCAAAGTTTCATTAAAACCCACCTAGAAAGCTGATGGATAGGCAATAGTGATTTGTGACAGAAGATACGGGAAACCATTAACCTACATAGGTGCCAAGGGGAAAAGTAAACATGTAAGAGAATTCTTTTTTTGAAGACAAGTCTCTTCCTATTTGTCATTATTAAGCTCCAGAGCATCTGTTCCAAGTTTGATCTTCAATACGGATATGAGGCATTGCCGCCTGGAAATGAAAGTCTAAGATAAGGTGGGATTCTTAAGAGATCTTCATGAAAAAAATAACCCAGGTTGCCTTTACTGGGAAGGGGAAATCAATACAAAGACCTAGCAACTTGTGGAGAGAGGACATTTTCTAGGTATGGGTCATAGTTTATCAAGCTGCCTCTTTTGCAATGTAATTTACTTGCTAATAAGACCAACTGACTACACCTGAATGCTGTGTTATCATCAAAATGTGATTTTAAAATTCTCTTCTCATTCTTTTGTGCTGGAGGGTTGCTGGTTTATTTCCCCCCAGCTCACACTGGGCAGACAAGGTCAATTTCCAAGAAAATGAATGGCTCTATGACACCTCTTTATTAAAAAACAAAAACATCCCAAGCCTCACGTGGTATAGTGCACAGAACATTAAAAGGTATTTAAGAAGCGGGCCTACCGTTCTCATCATCTGATTTATTTTCGTTGTCAGAGTCAGTCAGAGTAAGGGCCGAGTTTTCACGACTGGACAGGCCGGAACTGCGCCTGGATTTTATCCCTCTCCCCCACAGTCTGATAGCGTGTTCTGGAGACATCCCTCCCTCGGTGTCGGAGTCAGCGTCAGACCCTGTGCTGAGGGAGTAGCCCTGGTGAAGGATCCCCATGTCGGAGCAGTAGCCGCTTCGGTGTGGGGAGGGCTCACAGATGCCCAGCTCTGCAAGGGTGAAGTTGGTTCCTAGGGCGACAGTGACAGAGAAGCTGATTAAAATGTGTGAGATGCCTTACAAAGTTAAAATGTATTCTTACAAAAAATCAGACACTTTTCCCATCTGACAAATATATCAGATTCACCATGGTGTACAGAAAGATCTTGGACAAGAGCATTCAGGACAGTGGGATACCTTTGAAAAACAAACAAAAGCAAGAAAGTCCATATCGATTATAGGATAGAATGCTCAGATTTTATTTCAGAGATTTTTAGGCATCTTGACACTATTGTCTAGGTAGCTCCATGTAGCTGAAAAAACCCTGAATATATTACAATAGTTAGTATACACCAAGTGTTTTCTTGTATGTCTTTTATTTTGTAACTTTTATTTTATAGTTTTTAAAGTTTTGCAACATTATGAAGATGATGGTATTATTGTAATCCTTTTGTAGATGAGGAAATGGGACCAGAGGATTTAAGGGATTTATCCAAGGTCATGCATCTTGATAGTAGCAATACCTGGATCTGATCCCTATGGAGGGCTCAGATTAAGGTTCATGTCATACAACCTTAACCCTCTAACATATATGAATGACAGCTAGAAGACTTGGGAGCCTGTCCTAACTTTCCACTGACAAACAGTCTCATTAATGGCAATTCTCTTAACTCCACGATCCCCAATTTTCTCATCTGTAAAATCTGAGCGATTGTGTGCCTCATGTGATAATATGTGCCTAACTGGTCCTTTTTAATAAAAACTGTCATGGGTTGCTTAAAGAGAAGGATATGTTCTGAGCAATGCATCCTTAGGTGATGTTTGCTCTGAGAACATCGGAGTGACTTACACAAACCTAGATGGTCTAGCCTATAACACACCTAGGCTTTGGGATATCCTACTGCTCCTAGGCTACAAACCTGCACAGCGTGTTACTGTACTGAATACTGTAGGCAAAGTCACACAATGGCAAGTATTTTTGTATTTAAACATAGAAAAGTTACAGTAAAAATACAGTATTATAATCCTACAAGACTGCTGTTGTATATGTGGTCCATCATTGGCAGAAATGAGGTTATGTTGGGTGTGTATATGTAATGTATTACTGAAATCAGCATCCTAGGGATGAAGAGCTAGTCTTTTTGTTTTTAAATGGTATCAAAGAATCTCTCTTTGCAAATATGATTTAAAGCCACAAGTAGGCATCACTTACGGAAAGTGAATGTGTGCACATGGGGACCTATAGGGATGAAATCATGATCTGACAGGAAGCAAAGCGAATAGGCATTTATTGAACATGCTATCATGTTCTGTAAACATGTGTGTTATTACGTATCAGAAAAGGTTCCAGATACTTCACAGGATTTATACCATTTAAATACCATCACAGCCCAGCATTTTAGGTGTTGATATCACCACTTTACAAAGAGAGGTTAAACACTGTATCCAAGGTCACACCTGGGCACACAGCAGATCCAGGGTTCACCTCTGTACCTGCAGACTCCTAGCCTGTGCTGTTTCTACAGTGTCAGCAGTCTCCAGCAAAAGCAAACATGGCAATATTTTTGCACAGTTTATTTATTTGTGTGCTTTACTATTCAGTTCCTTAAAACATATTTTAAGGTTTCAATGCAAAACAGATAGAATCATGTGGTCCACTCTACTTATTGATGTATAATGCTGATTTCTTTTGTCTTTAGCCAATTTATGACAATGAAAAAAATGCAGTGAAGAGGTGCACTTCTCTGCTTTTAGTCAAGAAAACCTCATAAATAACACTAAAGCCAGGAGTTTACCCACTCTCTCCATATTTATTACATTAAGGCCGTTCCTTATCATTCATCCCTCTAAACTCTTGATGTACCTTGACAGTCTATGGTAGTCTACATACACAATATCACTTTTTAGCTTTTATTTTACAAAGCACCAAACCACTGTTTAGTTCACATTAATGTAGTGGGACTTTAATTTGTAATAGACATATGTCTTTCTGAGTTTTTTTCTTGTCTTCACTGCACACTGAGCTTTCCCAGCCTAATTTGGTTGTGTAAATGGAATCAAGCCCAATTCTATATATAATTGTCTCTTCAGAGTGAAACTTATTTATTGGCGAGCTAACCCAAGTGCAGATTCCTGTCAGCATGGGGTGATTACCCACTACCTGTGCAGTTAAGAGGGAAGTCCTCTCTGCCCACAGCACAGTGTGCTAAGGGCTGCTGTTTACTCACTGGGTGCAGTATATCTTGCTGTCTGAAATTCTCTGTCTCATGTTTTCTGTTCCAGTTAGGTACTGTCGCATAATTATACATTAAAATATATATTTCAGTCTCAGTAGTCTATGAAAATGAAGTTACTGAATGTTTGTGTGTATATACATATAATTTTACAAGATCTTTCTACTGTTGCTCTTCTCATTCTTAAGTCATTAAAAAAGGTCATTTTATATTAATGTTCTTCCACCTTTATTTTTTCAAGATACTGTTGCAATAAATTATTTTTCCTATTTAATTGGAAATATTCATTCTTTTCAACACTGATTCCTTTTTTAAGTGGCCTTTTTCTAGGATCATTCATCCTAAAACAAAGAGAATCTCTTGTAAACAAACATGGGTCACTTTTCTTGTGCAAGAAAAGATCAAGTTCCTTCTGGACAGAGTCATAAAATACGTTGTTTCATTTTCCCTCAATAAATGAAAACCCAAACTAAAACACACATATTTTTATTCCACAAGTGGGAATTTGTAGCTATATAATCCCATTTAAAATGGAGTGGGTGTGTATTAAGACAACTTTTCAGATGGTTTTCCCACATCCCATTACCTAGAACTAGTTTCAAAGAGCTCCTAGTGTAAGAAGAAACAGCTGTGTGAAGACGGAGTCTCTGTGAAGAGCATGGCATGTGCTTTTTGCTGTGGGTTCCAGAGGTAACAGTGGACTGAGGCCATGGGATGACATGGAATACACACAGAGCCCCTTCTTTAGTTAAATTCACTTGAGATTAGAAATTGAAATCTTATTTTTATGATAAAACAAACGAGCTCTTCATGAATCAGGTAAGATTTGAATATATTTAAAAGTAACCACAGATGTTAGAAAAGAAAAAGTGCTCTTCAAGAGTTTCAACTGCAAGCTTATATCTACCGAGCCACGAAGGAGCAGCATTGTAAAGAAAATTGGAAGCTCTGTACTGAATTTCCCAGGAAAAGGTAAATGAGTCAGTAAGTTCACATTGGCTTATAGAAAGGAAGATTTTCATCTAAAATCAATATTGATTTTTAAAAAAATTATCTTTTCATCTTCACCTTCCAATAAGACCATTCCTTGCCAATGCCACCATTTCCCCTCAATTTCTAGTTTGATATATTTGTAACCTCCACTAACTCAAAGACTAGGAATTTCATTGTAAGTACTAATACCTGGGACAGTTTCTGGACCAAGCTTTTCCCAGGCATGCTTGCTTAACATATGAAGCTGGTGAGCCATATACTCAGGAGAAAGAAAAAACAAATGGGTCTATCCAGTTATTAAATCATTCAACAAATATTTATTGTGGTGCTGTGCTAGGCATCAGGGATATAACAGTGTGCATTATAAAAATATAGTCCATGACATTTACAGTCTAATCGGGGAAAAAGGCATTAATCAAAGAATCACAAAAACAAAGTGCAATGCATACAGTGATAAATATTACATAGGAAAAGAACAGGGAGCCATGGAAGGTCACCTAGTGGTCCAAGCCTCATGCCTTCACAGCCTGCTCACCAGCTGTTCATCTGGTGTGGGGTAAGCTCTTCAAAGGACTGGGAGTTGACTCCATTGAGAAGCTATCACACATACCCACTTCAGTTTGCTCATACCATACCCAGTTTTCCCAAACATTCCTCTGTATGGATCAAATTCCAACAATTGTTTTCCACGTATTTTATCTTACGTCCTGCATTCTATACACACTTCTCAGAATGTAAATTAGTGTGGAAGCATTTTTAATGCTAGCTCAACTTACTGTTTTGCACTTAAACTTTTGCTCATTGATGAAAGACTGATTTTGCCTTAATTCATCTTGCATAATTAATGTCTTTAGTAAGCTCCACGTCAGCTTTAAATGGAAGACAGAAACTATTCATTGTGTGATTCTCCAAGCTAAGATTTCTAGTGGAAAGCCGTGAACCCTTCATTTCTTCTTTATTATTTTTCAGAAAGTTGACAAGGAGACACAATATATCAGTATTCATGGAATACATATTTATTATTTATCCTCTATCTGACTCCAGCCTCCTGATATCACTGATTAAAGTGCATATAGATAATGTGGCAATGCATTTTATTTCAGGTATGTGCTCCATGCCTGTTGCCAATAACTAACCCAGTGTGGCCCCATGGTACATTATTGAGGCCAGAGTCAATATTTTTATAGATAAATGATTACACACAATCTATAATATTTACATAAAGCAATTTTACTGTAATTTAAGGTTGGAAAATAATGTTAATGTCTGAAAACTGTTCAGTGATCAAAAGAGGGGAACACAAGTCTGAAAACAATTCTCTTGATAAATATCTTTAATGTTAAATTGCCTTTTCTTGATCATAACTTCTGTATAATCCAGATCTTTGCCACACCTTTTTTAAAGAGAAATTTTGCAACAGAAATCATGAGTCATCCTTTGACCCACTGATTCTATTCAGGATGCTATTCTAAGGAGAGATATGCCCTTGCATTATGATCATGGCTTTATTTTCTAAGTTTTTACCAACTTTGAAATAACCTTTAACTAGGAAAAGCACATATGTAGTTAAGTCAGAATTATCATGTCATGGTAATACCAGGATATACAAATAGCACTGAAAATGCCAGCATTGGAACAGATTTTCTACTATGAGGGCAAGAAGATAAAAGTTAACCGTGGTAAAGAGAGAGTGGAATACAGAAAACTTTCATTATCTGCATGTTTATTATGCAAGTACCCTGAATTTAAGAGAAGAAATTTTATATAAAGAAGTAAAAGTTGTAATAACATAAAAATAGTCATGAATGACCACTTACAAAATTCATCCCCAAGCATTCCTGCCCACTTTCTCCTGGTATCTCTTCTCATATCAACTACCATGTCAATGTCTAAGTAATTAATTACTTGCTGATAGCAAAAAGTAATATGGTGCCAATCCATAATTAGATTGTAAAGCTTGGGACGTTGCAGATTTTCTTGAAGTCAAGAAAAATTATCCAAAAAATTGGTTCATAAAAAAGATCACAGAATAACCAAAATCTAACAGAATTAAATCAGTTAAGAGAAAATAGAAATGGTGTGGTCATCATGATGGGAACTTCAAAATCTGATCTGACAGACTTCTGGTTCTGGACCAAGATTTAGTGTTCCCCTTCTCTACTTTTCGCACTTAAGTACAGCTAAAAACCCTGGACATTACACACAAAAGCCACATAAAGCAGTTTCTGAAAAGGGAAGAGAAGAAGGTAGATTTAACAGGGTCCTGGAGCCTGGGGGCGATTCCCTGGGTTTATTTTTGCCTAATGTGTTCCAAACCTGGTGCTAGAGAAACTTGCAAATTGGAAATGCCAGCAGACAAAGCAAGGCCAAAGTACAGCCTGTTGTAGCAAGGAGCCCCATCCCTACACTTCTACAAACATACAAGGATAAAATTTTAAAAGACCAAGTGGTGTCCGTGGAGACCAGGCATGTGGATTCTGGACTTTTATCCTCAGCCCTCCCTCTCCTTGCTGGGGGCAGAGAAGGCTAAATGTTAAATCAAATTTCACCGCCATGATCAGAAGAGGACTTGGGAATGGTAAGGAGGTAACTCTCTCCCTCTCAACCAGACTGGCATCTGTAGAGGCCTGGGGTGGGCTGGAGTGGTTCTAAAACCCAACTCTGTTTGGCAGCAATGAAGCAATGCTCTTTCACTGCACCATCTTTCTCAGCTTGTCAAAGTAAACGCAGTGGACCTTTACATCCACCTGTCAGTCACTACAGAGTCTCCCACTACTCCCATTGGCTCAGCGTCAGAAGAGGCTTCCTATAACGGAAGATTTAAATACAATCCATGGTTTCATAATGTTAATATTTCAGTTGGCCAGGATATAGTAAAAAAATCATTGGTCATACCACGTACCAAGAAAATCTCAACTTGAATGAGCAATGATAATTATTTCAATAAAAGGTTAACGAGAAGCCCTTAGGAAAATTAATGAACTCATCAAATGTTTTTTGGAAAAAACGACTCTCTACCATCCTGCTGCAAAATGCAAGGCTAAAGGGAAGGATATAATGCGGTACAATCAGACAATTTTCCTGTAAACTGAATACATATGCCCCACCCCAAAACTGTTATTCTTTATCATGCTGAAAAAATATGTATCAGTCACATAGTGAATAACATTAAATATAAACTGAACGATGTAAAATATGCATAGTTCTAACCGTAAATAAAATTAAATATAAACTCGAAGTTTTGATAATCATTTTTAGTTTTTCAAGATACAATTGCAATAAATTATTTTTCCTGTTTAATTGGAAATGTTCATTCTTTTGAACACTGATTCCTTTTTTAAGTGGCCTTTTTCTAGGATCATTCATCCTAAAACAAAGAGAATCTCTTGTAAACAAACATGGGTCACTTTTCTTGTGCAAATGTTAGAGTGCACATTTTAAAGTCAAGAATGAATATGGAGTCCAATTTTTTCTAACAGATATTTAAGAAAAAGATAGAAATTATAATGTTGTAGGACTTTTTATCAAAGAAATTGAAGTAATTTGACATGATGCCTTAAGCTTTTGCCTCACAGAATGTTATCAAGAAAAATGTGGCAGTTAGAAGTGATAAAATATAATTTTATTTCTGTTGGACAAATCAAAATGAAATACCAAACTGTTATCTCACATTTAGTTTAAATATGTTATATTTAAATGTTGAACAATTGTAGATATGTATGAACCATACAAAATAATCAGTTTAAAACCATTACCAACATTATCTAAAATATTATTTTTATACAAATATAAAAACCTACATATTTAGGTATGCAATATTTTTGGAAGCCACCGAAGGAACTATTTATGAATACTAATGTTTTATGCTTTTATATCCTAAAAGTCTTCACACTAACTCTCTTTTAATGCCCTTTTAAAGTTCATCTGTTTTTACATATTTAGATATTTTCCAAATGTTGATAAAACTGTTCACCCAAAATCCTCTGGTTTAAAACAACAGGGTAAGTGCACATGCATTATTATTCATAAAAGTTTAAGTCAAATATTTATATTTCAAAGATGTACTTTAAGAATTACATCTTTAATGTACAACACCTAAGACATTGATACTCTGATGTTCGTAAACTTTTAGAGTAATTATTTTAACCACATAAATGTCTTCTGATAAGTCCAAACATTTACAATTTGTAACTAGAATCATTCCAATGTTAATAAACACATTCCAAATCAAGGAAACACCAACAGGGCTAGTGAGGACAGGAGGGTTTCCAATATCCTAGGTTTTCCTGTAAGCTGTATAACTTTCAAAAAGAAAGGTGAAGGTGGCATTTTCCTCTGATGTGGTGGCATTTTCCTGTTCCAATCTGAACAAAGCCTGATTTGGAAAACCCCAAATCAGCCACAACAAAAGGTTCTGCTGAACAACTGGCAGTTCATAAATAAAAATAAAATGTCCAGGAGCTTGGCTGGTTTTGGAGACTGTTTTCTGCTGATGAAAATTCTAACAATATTGAAAATCAATTTCAGTATTAAAAGCCATACCAATCAGTTATCCTATTCGAGAACATTACAAACATGTACATCCACCTGACTATATGAGACTATGCCTCCCTAAATAATTTTTTTCATCGGAGAAAGAGAGGGAAAGAGAACAGTAGTGAGTAAGCTGCAAGGCTACTAGATTAGTTTACATTTACTGCAGGCTTCAAAGTGTGTCAAGCACTGTCCTAAATGCTTTTATATAGTTTTCCCTTTTAATTAAAAAAGCAGCCCTACAAATTAGTCACCAAGTAGCCTCACGTGAAGAAAACTAGGAGTTAGAATGTCTGTTTTAAAAATACTTGTTGACGAGATAGCCTTAGAATTAAATACTTCTGCTGACTTCATTCACTCATTTATAAAAGGGACATAAAATAGTACCAAACTTCCTAGGGTAGGGGAGGGCACTGAATGACATAAGGCAGACAAAAACGCTTAGAACGTTGCCAGCATCAGAATAACTACAAAACAAATGTAGCTATTATGATTATCATTAGTTTACAGAGGAATAAACTTGCTTTATTTCTTTATATAGAATTACTAATATTTTCTATTTTTTCGTGAATTGATTTAGAAAGTTCGAGAACAATAAAATTTCTAGGAACCTGCCCCTTTCATTTATGCTTTCAACTAGGTTAGCATAAATATAATAGGTTATCCATGTATTTTTGAGTCTTTTTAAATTTCTCCTAGATTTGTAGAATACTCTTTATTTTCATTCCTCATAATATTTATTTGTGCCTTCTTTTTTTTTTTTAACTGAATTGGTTTCAGCAGTAATAGTTTTTTCCTTCCAAAAAAAAACAAAATTTCTGTTTTTCTGACCCTACTATCTGTATATGTTTTTTAAGTTATTAATTTCTACCCTTATGAATACAAATTATTTCTTTCTTTGAGTTCATTCAATTGTTATTTTCTATACTTTTAAAATTTGATCCTTTATGTCTTTAATGTTTAGCCATTCTTCTTTATTACTATAAGCATTTTAGGCTATACATTTTATACATTGCCACTAATTTGCTGTTGGCTTGTCCTATCTATAATTGTAAGATATATACTGAAATTTCTTACTGTATATAAGAAATATAGATGGGTGTTTCTCACGACTGTTTTACCAATGTCTGCTCTATGTCTATTTAAGGTAATTTTATAAGTGCATATTATAAGTTTAGCATTATAGCTTTCTGATGGATTGAACATTTTATCATCAATATATGGTGTCCCTAATAAACACTTTTGAGGTAATATATGCTTTCTAATATTAACTGTGTTTTACAGGGAATTTGCCCATTTAAATTGTCAAACATTTATGACATTATTTTTGAATATGTATAAGATCTATAACAATATTCTTTCTTTCATATTTGATATGAGGCATCCTTACATTGTTTTCATTTTTAATAGATCATTCTTACTGGAGTTTTATTTCATCAATTTTCAAACAGCTGTTGTTTTTCATTTATTGTATTATTTATTTTCCATTTCCCTAATTTCTGCTCTTATCTTGCTTACTTATTTATTTCTACTTAATTTGAGTTTTGTTTTCTCATCTGTCACTAGATTCTTGGGGTAGAAATGCAGACCACTGATTGGAAATCTTTTCTTTAATTCTTAAGTAAATATGCAAACCTATAATATTTTCCTCTTTATCTGTACTCCCCAAATTTGAACGTATCATGCGTACAAATCATTCATTTCCAAAATTTCTAAATTTCTCATCTACTTCTTTGACCAACAGGTTACTTAGAAGTGTGTAATTTTATTTCCAGATATCTGGGACTTGTCTGATTATTACTGATCTCTAAATTACCTACCTGGAGGACAGCAAACAAACTCACTGGGATTTCCATCTTGAAACTTATTGAGACTAATTTTATAACCCAGAATATAGAGTACATTACAGAATTTTCCCTTGAAAAATAATGTGATTCCAGAATTCTTTTGTGTAGTGTCCTATAAATGTCTACCAGGTCAAGGTGATTGACAATGTTTTTGAAATTCTCTATATCCTATATTTTTTGTCTAGATATTTTTTAAGTTATTGAGAAAAGAGTTAAATCTGTAGTTTTGTTATTTTCTCTTTCCTCCTTGATTTTTGTTAATTTTGCTTTGTCTCATATTCCCTCTCTTTCTCTTTGTAACTATGTTATTAGGCACATAGATTTTTATATCTCTAGAATAAATTGATCCTTTTATCAATTTCAAATGTTTGTCTTTTTCTCTTGTAATACTTGTGATTTTAAAGTCTACTTTGCCTCATATAAAGTAGTCAAGTCAGCTTTCTTATTTTTATTGTAAGCAGTAAACATGTTATTCAACTATTTCCATTTATTTACTGTTGACTACTCTGTTGTCTTTACATTTAACATATGCCTTTTTTAGACAGCATATAATTAGGTCTTATTATTTAAGTAATCTGACAATCTCTTTTAATTGGTATGACAGTCAATTTATATTTAATGTAATTATTGATATGGCTAGATTTAGGTTTATTATTTATGTTTTCCTGTTTGTGCTCTCTGTATTTCCCTCCCCCTGAATTTCTTTGCCTAATTTGTTGTGAATTAATAAATTTATTTTTTTTTTGAGACATTGTCTTGCTCTGTCACCCAGGCTGGAGTGCAACAGTGCGATCTCAGCTCACTGCAACCTCTGCCTCCCAGGTTCAAGTGATTCTTCTGCCTCAGCCTCCTGAGTAGTTGGGATTACAGGTGCAAGCCATCATGCTTGGCTAATTTTTGCATTTTTAGTAGAGATGGGGTTTCACCATGTTGGTCAGGCTGGTCTTGAATTCCTAACCTCCTGATCTGCCTGCCTCGGCCTTCCAAAGTAGTGGGATCACAGGTGTCAGCCACTGTGCCCAGACTAAATGATTTAAAATTTTCATTTAAATTTTGTCTAGGCTTTTTGTCTTCACATATTTTTTAGCAGTGATCTAGGGACTACAATATGTATGGTTGTTGTACTAGTCTATTTAGAGTGCTAATCTTACTTCATGTATTTTGTACCTCTAATTTCTGTAAATTCATGATTTCTTAATATAAAAAATGTTTTAGTCATTGCCTTTTATATATTTATTCACTTCCATATTCTATTCTTTTCATCAATTAAACTCAGTTGATCTTATGCTACCTTTTTCTTTCTCAATGCCTTTCTTGTATTTTAATCTCGCTTCTCTCTGTGCAAGCTGTTGCTAATTTCTTATGATTATTTTTCCAGTTGACTATGTATTTCTTTAATTGTGCTTGAACTCATACTCACTGTTATGTACTAAACTTTTCTTAATTTGAACAATTTGCATTTCATTATAAAATTGATATTGCTTTTCAATTGTTTAGTTTTCCTATTATACATAGTTAATAGTATGTATATGATAAATTCTAATGTTTTAAAACTTTAAAGGTCAGAATCAATTATTTATGGACTTGCTCACACTTCATTATGAACGTTTGTTTTCTTACACACTTAACTGTATTTAATTTTAGATATGTCAGTTTATTTTAATTTTCAAAAATCACAAAGGCCTAAACCAGGGTTCTTTTCGGCTAAAAAATTTGTATTTGATTCTACACAGGCCATGTGCATGTGGCAGTGTTAAACATATACCTGTTTTTAGGTTTCCTGGCTTACTACAGAAATCTCAGTTTCATGTCCTTGTTGCTCTAAGCCTCAGCTCATTTCTCAATTGCAGTTCTGGTAGCAGTGTTTGTTCGCAATGAAAACCTATTTGGTCTTACAATTCGATGCCCATATTTCTGACTTTTGCATATTTTTATTTCTGCTACTTCTTTTTTTTTTTTTTTAATCTGCCTGCATGGAGAGTTCTCTTACTCGATGTGAGGACTGTTTTGTTGCTGTGCTCTGATCAAGCTATATTTAATACTCCTGTTTCCATTTTCTCACCTGTAAAATGGGAGAATAATGGTACTTGCCTCTTGTGGTCACTTGCAATCAATATGTGTGTAGGTGTGTGTAACAAACACACGCACACCAATAAGTCAATACATATTAGCTATTATTATTCATTTTACTATATTATTTTACTATTTAATAAATATAAAACTACAAAATGATATGCAATGAAATAGGATTCTATTTTCAGTTTATTCTGCCACAATGGAAATAAAATGCACTTTCTAGTTAAGCTACATGTATTTAAATATATTTAATGTTTATTCCATTAAGTAATGCAATATCTTACTTTCCAATAAAAAAAAAACAATGTAGTAGAGATGCTATGAACATTACTGAAATTAACTGAAGGGCACATGACATTTGCATTTACAACACTCACCAAGGTGCCTATTTTCATCATGTGTGATGTTTGACTTTCCCATCACAGAAGAATTATTCTAGATCTCAAGAGTTAATTAACTCATCTACATTCTGACACCTAGTGAGATGGATGAATCCCAGTCTCTCAGCAGGTGAATATATGTCTAGCAGATACTTTGCCTCAGAAAGTAATCACACTGTATATTAGACCACAAATATTTGGTGGGAAATGTTAATGATACACTCTTGTTTGTAAAACAATTCTTTTAAATCAACTGCTTCATCACCAATTACTGTTAGGATGTAGATACTTGTCTATAACCATAATAAGCCTCCAGCCATTGAGCTTATAAAAAATGGCAAGACCATAGCTTCCTAGTGCCTGTTAGCATCCATTAAACAGGGAGAGGATAATTGAAACTGAGTCAAGAGTTTTCCTTTTCTTCCTTTCCCACCTTGCTTCCTGTGTTCCAAACACATGTCGTAGGTTACAAATACATGTAAAGCCTTAATTACACTTAGCATCTGGCAGCTGTTGACTTACAGAGAGTGGTTGAGTCACACACAGCCAAAGTCAAAAAGGAGTTCAAGAATAGAAGGCAGAGCTGGCTCAATAAGGTTAAAAAAAATTCTTATGTCATCACAGCTGAAATACTACACCATCAGCACTTGTTATATACATGGTGTGAGTGATGCTATAAGTAATCAGTTTCAGCAATGCCAGAGACTAATTCACCACTAAAATATATCATTCCCAATATGGTTAGAGCTATAAACCAAAGGACCTTACAACCATTACTATCAACGCTTGATGGATGTATTCACATATAATAGAGACAACAGCTTCATGAGGATTTCAGCATATCCAGAGGCATCAAGTGATGATTTTTTTTTTTAAAAAAGGTCCTCACACTATCTACTCAAAACCATTGAGAGTTAGATGTGCTAAATAATATCGTTCATATATCGCTCATTACAAAAGATGTTTACAAGAAAAAAGTCTCTTGAAAAAGTGACAAAAAGAGCTTTAGGCCTTTAACACTGGTCATCATTTATTTGCCACACAATGGCAATTTTAGGAGTAGAGAATTATTAGAAATGACAGTCTTGGTCTTAAGAGGGATAGATGTCAAATTACAAACGTCCAGTTACAAAAGCACAGTAAGAAAAATATAATGAGTGCTAACTGTTGTTTATTGACATTTTCATGGCAAGTAGATAAGTTTGGACTGGAAAAATAGACATCAAATTCTTTTTTTTTTTTTTTTTTTTTTTTTTTTTTTTGAGACGGAGTTTCGCCCTTGTTACCCAGGCTGGAGTGCAATGGCGCGATTTCGGCTCACCGCAACCTCCGCCTCCTGGGTTCAGGCAATTCTCCTGCCCCAGCCTCCTGAGTCGCTGGGATTACAGGAACGCGCCACCATGCCCAGCTAATTTTTTGTATTTTTAGTAGAGACGGGGTTTCACCATGTTGACCAGGATGGTCTCGATCTCTTGACCTTGTGATCCACCCGCCTCGGCCTCCCACAGTGCTGGGATTACAGGCTTGAGCCACCGCGCCCGGCCGACATCAAATTCTTAATCGCAATTGTTTCTGGAGATGGAGGGAGAAGAATGCAATTAGGAAAAAGAGAGGATTCGAGGCAAATTTGGCAAAATATTAACACTTGTTAATTACAAGTGATGCTCATTGCTTGCTTTCTTCTCTGTACTTTTCTATGACTCGCTTTAAAACATAAATTTAAAATTTAAAAAATAAAAATCTTAGATAAGTCTATCTCAATTCCATACTTTAAAGTATTTGCAATATCATAATGTTTTCTATTATGTCACATCACTCAGCATTTTTCTGCTCATATGTTCAATTAGACTACATAGAAATATCTCCATTTGTATGTCTTTTAAGTTCTATTCAATTTGGGCTAAAGTTATAGGGCAAAAGTGCATGTAACTAAATCACAATATAACTGATACACTGCCAGGAAACCCATGCACTTTGCTCCCTAGGTGAGATACTGTGCATATCTGTGGTTAAGAATAGTTTAGAAGCAAGTAGCCCAGAGTTTGAATTCCTCTTCCACTACTTACAGTTTGATAGTGTACAATCTAATTAAACCTCCATTCACAATCTCTAGTCTTCTCATGTGTGAAACAAGCTTAAAAATACCTATCCTCATAAGCCTATCGAGATAAAAGTTATCTATGACTAGAAAACACTTAACAGTGTAGTCAGAATAGGGGGTCCTGAATAAAATATTTTAGAAAATAGTGCAGAGTAGTAATTGTAGTAGAAACAGCAGCAGGGCCAGTAGGAGAAATTTTCAGGTCCTTACTCCTATAATGAACATTAATTCCTAACGTACATTGTTATGTCACTACCTCACACCGTAAATGAAGGATACCATGAGCAGAAAGACAGCCAACTATATGGGAGTCAGCAATAAATGAGGAGACATAGATCCTAAAAGAATGGGACCCTGGGCTAGAAGAATAAAGGTAAAGAGCCTTATTCATTACTTCATGCATGCATTCATTTGACCAGTATTGTTGTTGCTTATTAAATGCTAAGCCTTGTTCTAAGGGCTTGGGATGTATCAGCAAACAAAACAGACCTCTGCCCTTACAGAGCTTCTATTTTGACTGAGGTAGATAGACAATATACAGTTAACATAATGTCTAAGTATGCAGTACCTTTTTTAGGGCGATAGGGTGCCTCGTCTACGGTAAGTACTTAGACACAACGTGTTTATTTTTTTAAAAGCTTTTATTTTAGGTTTAGGGTACATGTGCAGGTTTTTCATTTGGGTAAACTCATATCACCAGGGTTTGTTGTACAGATTATTTCATCACCCAGGTACTAAGATGAGTATCCAATAGTTTTTTTTTTTTTTTTTTCTGCTTCTCACTCCTCCTGCTCTCCTGAGGTAGACCCCAGTGTCTGCTGTTCCCCTTTTTGTATTCATATGTTCTCATCATTTAACTCCTACTTATAAGTGAGAAAATGCAGTGTTTGGCTTTCTGTTCCTGTCTTAGTTTGATAAGGATGATGGCCTCTAGCTCCAATCATATTCCTGCAAAGGGCTCACATGATCTTATTCTGTTTTATGGCTGCATAGTATTCCATGGTGTAAATGGTGCTGGGATAACTGGCTAGCCATATCAGAAGATTGAAAATGAATCCCTTCCTTACACCATACACAAAAATCAACTCAATATGGACTAAACACTTAAATGCAAAATCCAAAACTATAAAATCCCTGGAAGGCAACCTAGGCAATAACATTCTGGACATAAGAACTGGCAAAGATGTCACGACAAAGATGCCCACAGCAATCGCAACAATAGCAAAAATTAAAAAATGGAATCTAAGTAAACTGAAGCGTGTAGTATCTTAAAAGGTGGTAAGTACTATGAAAAGAAAAAAAAAAATAGGAAGTAGAGGAGTGCAAGGCCATTTGTGAATACTTTGAAAAATCTGATCCAGAAAAGCTCACTGAGAAAGTGACTTTTAAAAAAATACTTAAATAAATTGGGAACTCTAATCTTTCCAATACCTGCTGCATGAGGAGCCATTGGTGCAAAGACCCCAGGAAGGAGCATGCCTGGCACATTCTAGGAAGAGCAAGGGGGACTTTGTGGCTGGAATGAAGAGAGCAAAGTTACAACCTTAGGAGAAGACATCAGAGAGTTAAGGAGAAGCTGGGTCCTGTGTGGCTTTGGAGGTAATTTTGAGGACCTTGATTTCAGTGAAATAGCCATTGCGTTGTTTTGGAAGAGAAAGATGACATCATCTAATTTACATTTTAAAAGGATTGCTCTTCTGAGATTTGCTGCAAGGAGTAGTAAAGGAAAGTGGCAGAACCGAATCAAGGAGACCACTTAAAACACATTTTAAGATTACATGTGAAAGATGATTACAGCCCATCTGGATGGAAAGAGTGGAGTAGTGGACAGTCTTGAAATTTGCTGACGGATTACATGTGGGGTGTGGTAGAAACAGAGGGGTTAGAAGTGACATCATTTTTGGACTGAAAACTAAGAGAGAGTTACTATGTATTGAGATGGGGTAGGCTGCATGAAGAGCAGGGTGTCTGTGTTTGTGTGGGTGGGTGGGTGGGTGTGTGCAGATCAGAATTTCAGTCTTCGACATGTTGAGTTTGGTTTGTGTGTTTAACATATAAGTGAAAATGCTGATCAGTTAGCTGAATATATGAGACAGGTCTGATATATGAGATACAGATTTGGGAGTCATTGGCATATACATGCTATTTAACATTGTGGAACTGGAGCAGATCACCAGTTTGGAATAAATGTAGATAGAAAACAATACCAAGAACTGAGCGCCAGGTCACTTTCCTATTAAGAGTTTGGAGTGAAGAATAGAAAGCAGTAAAGTGCTATGAAAAGAGTGATCATAAGACTAGGGGGTCAAATAACTATAAAAAGAAAAAAAAAAAAAAAGGAAAGAGTGACCTGTGCAGTAGGAGGAAAGCTGCAAGTGTATGGTAGAATGGAATCTAAATGAGGAGAAAGTGCATCAAAGAGGAGGGAGTGATTAACTGTTTCAAATGTTACTGATAGGTCATTAAGAAGAGAACCGAGAATGGACAATTATGTAGCAACATAGTAATCATTGATGACCTTGGCAAGAGCAATTATGTGGAGGGGTATGTGTGAAAGTCTGATTGGATTGTGTTTATGAGAAAATGGGGGAGAGAAATCAGAGGCAATGAGATAGACAGCTCTTCTGAGATTTGCTGCAAATTATATAAAGGAACGTGGGTGGCCGTAAGTGGTAGAAGAAGTGGGTGAATGAAAGGGAAAGGAACAGCAGGTTTTTGTGCTAGAAGAAATGAAAGAATTGTTCATTTATGAGACAGGCAGGTAGAATTCCTGGAGCAACCTCTAATAGACCAGTGGGACTGCGATGTTGCACACAGGTGCATGTTTTACCTGGGATAACAGTAGTAGCTGTTCACTTAGAGTGATAGGCAATAAGGTGGAGTATGTGGGTGCAAATGCTTGGAGCGTGTAGATGGTAGAGGTGGTTTGGAAATTTGCTTCTGATTGAAGACGAGGAGGAGGTGCTGGAGGAGGCTTAGAAGTGACATCTGGAAGAGTGACAGAATTCACAGACCAGGCATTTTAGTATAACTGAAGAACAGAATCGAGGGACTACTTGAAATTTAATAAACTTCAAAAACATATGAGAACAAATTTATTATCGTACACACATAACAGTCAAGCCATCATTCACTAGCCTTGCCTTGATTCACATAAAAAATAATTAAATTATGGTGACTATATTGAGTTTTTAAAAAATGAGACAATCTGAAATGCAATGTGGAAACACTGTCCTTAAAAAGGATGGCTCTTGCATTGGGAGAAAAAGTCAAAGCAATGAGGGCCTGTGTTCTGTGTGGACAATGTTATTTTTGAAGTATAAGTTGTAACTACAAATTCTGAATCCGTGGTAATTAATTAGTATTACGTTACAAATTTCTACTTTTTGTCAGATAAAGATACTCATCTTTAAGACAAGGACTTTTTTTCTCAAAACACTGGAATTTATACATTTAGATTCAAAGCACATGTCAATTTGAAAAAAGCTTTTCTCCCAGAGCCAGCTTCTCCATTGGAGGAAACAGACTCAATATTATAGGGCCCACAATACTTTTAGGTACCCATGAAAAAGCTTTAAGTTCTTTGAAAATCAAAAGAAATAAACTTTTAGGTTAGAGAGAATGTTTTAATATACAAAAGCAATATATTTGCCTTCATATTAAGGCAGTGGAGAAACGCAATTTGAAATATCTTTTTATGGAGAAAGGGGTTGACAAAGGCAAAAATGCCTAGGGCCCATGAAAGTGATAATGCAACCCTGCTTCCTCCATAAAATTCTCACTTGTATGGAAGGCCCAAATCAGTCTGAATTAAAACACCAGCCTCCTCAAAGGATTCTTATGAGAAATGTGTACCATGTTCTATTATTGATATCATCCTGGAATGCACAAATAATGTACTCCCCTGCCTAAACATCAAATGCTCTGTCCATTTGGCCTTTTTTAGAGGTGAAGAAACAGCTGGCCTCCTCTCAGGAGTTCCAGCAAGGCATACCCAGCGCCCAATAACCATTTCGTCATCGTAGGCAACTTCCCAGGCCTTTCCTCATTTTTTCAAAATAACTCCCAGAATCTCATTACTCTGCTATCTCCTACTATTTAGCATTCAGAGAGGAGGTTTATCAAAGAGTTTTTCAAAGCACACTGCTTTAGGAGGCAACATCCTTCACGGAAAGTGGCAAGAATTATCTCCCCTGAGAATCAGAAAAACGGGGAGGTTTTTGGGCTTTCCAGAAGTCACAAAGCACATCTCTGACAGAGCTGAGAATAGAGGTGCACCCCTCCGGCATCTTCCTGCCTTTATTTTTATTTTATTTTTTTCTTTTGAGACAGAGTCTTGCTCAGCCCACCAAGCTAGAGAGCAGTGGCATTATCTTGGCTCATTCTAACCACCTTCTCCTGGGTTCAAGTGATTCTTCCGTCTCAGCCTCCCGAGTAGCTAGGATTACAGGCACCCATCATCATGCCCATGTATTTCAGTAGAGATGGGGTTTCACCATGTTGGCCAGGCTGGTCTTGAACTCCTGACCTCAGCTGATCCGCCTGCCTCAGTCTCTTAAAGTGCTAACATTACAGGCATGAGCCACCGCACCCAGCCATCTTCCTGCCTTAAAAAAAAAAAAAAAAAAAAAAAAAAAAAATCAAGGGTCATTTCTTTTAAATTGCTTCTTTTTGAAAATGCCAACTTTTCCCAGCAAAAAACTGCTGCATCTCTAGAATGACGGGCAATTAAATCCAATGTGACAATTGTTCTCTATTGAGATGTTTTCTCTTTGGTGAGGTTTTCCAGGTGCTTTATGAAAAACATTTGCACTATCTGGCACTTTGTGAGCTTTCATCTGAGAAGCAACAATTCCCTTATTAAGATAGCTTTGCTTTCAAAGGAGACAATGGTTTTGTTTGCTCCCTCGCAGACCACCAGGGAAATTGCTGTGTCACTGGCACTAGTCCGGTATTCCTGTGTCACAAGGGGTTAGGAGCCTCATTAATTCCTGTGCTCTCATTTCAGATTATTTAGGGATCAGCAGCAGATTATTATTTCAAACACTTATTTCTTGCTTCAATTTCCTCTCTCAGAATTGGCTCCAAATCACTTTCTCTTGTGTGCAGTGCGTTCAATCTCCATTCGGATAAGAAAATCAGAAGAGTCCTTTCAGAAAGTCTATCCATCAGCATTATCAGAAACACACCCCACAAAAGGTTTGGTTGACTTTCCTGCATATCTGGCAGGTTGTATGCTTCTTTGTACTTAAGTCTCCCCAAGAATAGTTGCCATTATACTGCACACACAGATCCACGGGCACCACTGTATGTGTATCAAACTGATTAGTTCAATTTGGTTCCACAAATAGAAAAAAAGGTATGCTAAGAATCAGCTAGAGAAACAGACAGAATATCGGTGCCCTTGCTTTTGGGGATCTCACAAGCTAATAAAGTAAAATAAACAGAAATATACAATTACAGTATCATATCTTATTCCTGATAGTTTATATTCACTCCACCTACATTGGCCTGGGTGGGGTAGGGGAAACATAACTATTCTTTTGTCGTTTAGAGAGCCCGTACTCAATGACAAACATGTGTCCTTGGGTAAGCCCCTTAATCCCCTGAGGCTTCGGGTTCTTTTGAAAGTAAAAAGATGAGATGAAAAGGATGACATCATTCATTCATTCCTTCATTCAACAAACATTTATGGCATAATATGTATTGATTGTGTGTTATGTGTCAAGACTTATAAACACTTTACATGAAAAATATCAGAAAAAAACTATGAAGAAGGCATATGGCTGGAAAGAAAGAAAGAATATTCCTAAAGCCACATGATGAGTATGTGGGGAAACTTCAATTCAAACATGTCTCTTTTTTGACTTCAAAGGCTATATACTCTCTCACAAGCCATGCTTTCTAGAATACGAAGATTTTCAGCTTTAAACTTCTATGATTAAGTATTTCTAGCCACGGACTAGACATACAGCGACTTTTCCCAATTAGAATACTCGAAGATGGGGGAAGGTTCAGGGGAGGGGTAAAGGGAAAGCTCTTTAGAGAATCTGTAGAAAAACAGCAAACAGAATGAAACCATTTTTTATAAGAGAATCATTTATGGACTCCTAAATTTTATTTTCTCCCAACTGTTCATATCACTGACATAATCTGTGGATTACTAAAGTGAATTAGGCTTATGCCTTTAAACAATTTTTTTTTTTTTTTTTTTTTTTTGAGACAGGGTCTCACTCTGTTGCTCAGGCTGGAGTCTAGTGGCACGGTCTCGGCTCACTGCAACGTCTGACTCCCAGGTTCAAGCAAGCCTCCTACCTCAGCCCCACTAGTAGCTGGGATTACTGGCAGGGGTCACTATGCCTAGCTAATTTTTGTATTTTTAGTAGCGATGGGGTTTCGCCATGTTAGCCAGGTTGGTCTCAAACTCCGACCTCAGGTGATCCACCCGCCCCGCCCTCCCAAACTGCTGGGATTACAGGCGTGAGCCACTGCACCTGGCCCTAAACATTCTTTTTGGATAAAGTCAGTGAGCCATGAGCACAGACACAAGGGATCTAATTTAAAGAAGTAGAGAATTGAGTGTCCCTTGGTCTCAGGAACTGTGACACCACACAGACATTGACTTGTTGACTTGTCATCATCTCCCACCACACCAGATCTGCTTGGCAGTTCTGGGTGGCCTTTACCCTTGTAAAGCCCGGATCTAGTGTGGTAGTTGCTCAATAAACACACAGGTAGTTTGCTTAATATAGAACACAGGTAGATCGAAAGCAGAGAAAAGGTCCTAGTTCCATTCATCAAGAATGTATATTTTATTCTATGTTTCTTTCTTCCATTTTTCTTCTACACGTTTATTTATTTTACAATATAGATGGGATACTACTACAAATAAAAACTACAAAACAGATTTCATTCAGTTGGTTTCAACATTTTGGCAGTGCTCTCTCTCCAACCGTTCTGAAAATAACATCTCCAAAAAAATTTTTTTTAATAAAACACCATATACTATTCACTGCCATCATGTGGTCACTTGGACAGACCCAAAGCCTTAGATCAGATGAGACATATTTATAAAAATTTGTGTATTTTTACTTGTCTGCATTCTACCAGGTTTTATTTCAAGCAATCAACTATCTGCCCCCTCCCGCCGCCTCCCTGCACATTACAGAGTCAAGTTTCCTGTGCTACACCAATTTCAAAACGTTCAGCACCATTTATCCCTTTTTTTATAGTTTATATAAAGACATGGCTCCAAGACCTCAAATAACAAAAAGTTTATTTATGTATTTATTTTTGCATGGCATGCGCTGATGAGCCAGTCTGCTCAGAAAGCATTTCACAGATTAGAGGCATGAGTATGGTTTCGGGCAAGCCTCCCTCATGTTTCTGCGCATTGGCTGATAAACACTTCAAAGTAAACCGCTCATAAATATGAAATGAAAAGCCGAGGAGTCGTTATGTGCCTCTTTGAGATACAAATCTCTTTATTCCCTTCTGAAGTGGGGTTTGATTGACGTAATGAGTCATAGATCCTGTCCAGGGACACATTGCCTTTTCCCCTTTTTCTCTGGAGACAGGGAGACTTTAAAGAAATCCACTTCAGAACTTGGTGATAGACAGCTTACTTGAAAAAATAATAAAGTTGAATCCTATATTAAATAACTTATTATTTTGCGTTAATGCCGACTTTGAGAACCATGACATATGTCAGAGTTTGACTATGCAGCCTCACAAAGACATTATTAGCTACAACTCTAAGAAGAAGATTGCCAAATTTTTTTTTATAAAAAATGTGCTATCATCTCTTTTCTCATATGTATTGTTGCTATGTAGATTCATTGTCTGATAAGAGAAAATCACAACTAAAATTAATTCGGAGCAGAAGTCTAAAATCCTGTAAGTCTGAAGGCTAAAGGAAGTAACACAGGTGACAGGGGGAACAATTATTGTAGAAAATTTATTTTACAAATACATCTTCCAAAAAGGAGAGGATCACATGGCAAAACTTTCTATGCAAAATAGATTGAAGAATGATCGAAGATTCAATTTATTCTTACTCATAAGTTTTTAATAATTATCTGCTTACCTGAAAAAGATGAAAATTTCAACAAGGTCACACAATTTTTCATTAAATCACATTTTGCAAATTCAAATGACTTACAGAATCAAGGCAGTTAATATAAAGGAGCTCACTCAGCCAGTGTAAAAGGCAACAAGGAACAGTGGGGGCCTGTGGAAAAACAGAAACCAGTGCAGGTCCCTTTGGAAAAAGCAGCTGCTATTCAGCTCCAGTAGACTTCTGTCACTCAAGAAGGTGGAGCTCATGTTGCCACATCTTGCAGTGTTTCTAGAAAAGCCTAAAATCTGGATTTTATGTGATATTTACCTATTGATAAATGATAGCAAAAAGAATTGAAAAACAGCAGTCCAAATTAAATATGTTTTCAAGTTGCCAGTCTTCAGTCTTTGCTCTACACTTTCTGCAGCGATCATTTAAATACACTTTTATTAAAAAATAAAACAGGAGGAAGAGACAATAAAGACCTTAAATCAGAGAATGTTCACAGTCCTAAAACAATCTCATCCAGTGGTTTTAATCTGTTTTTTTTAGATCCCTGGGGATTTGCTGATGGCCCGCAGTAGGTGAAGACCTGATTACAGCTGCCCCTTAAATAATGATTTGGGACCAGTAAACTTATTAAAACAGCTAATTAGCACCATCCTCTCATTAAAAAGCAAATAAACTAAATTATTCACCATTCCTTGTTCTCTAATACCTAGTAGACCCAATGTCCAAGGCTCCATTCAGCTCCAGTTTGGATCACCTCTACATGTTCTGCTTTAAGACTTAACCTGAGCAACAGAGAGAGCTAACTGTCCACCAGAATTAGTGTTTCCCTTTCCGTAGAATTGCCACCGCAAAGTGGCTGTGCCCAGTCGGGAACCATTGCTCCCTGATCCCATTGCATCTAGGTCAGGCCATGTGTCTAGTTCTTGTGAAGCAGAAGTAATGTGTGTCGCTTAAAAACTAGAGAGCTTTCACTTTGGGAGGCAGAGCAAGACTGTCTTAAAAAAAAAAAAAAAAAAAAAAAAAACTAGAAAGCTTTAAAAGCTCATGAAAAAACTTCTCCATGTTCTCTTTCTCTGAGGATGCAAGGGTGGCTTCAAGATGGTGGTGTCACCAGATGAAAGACACTTTGTTGTCAGAGTCACTACCTGGAGGAGATGTACCCAGTCATTAGCATTATTGATTTGAAAATTTCATGGAAATAAAAATTAATTGTGGTTCATATATATATATATATATATATATATATATATATATACTTAAATTTATCCCAAATGATGCAGAAAGTATTGAATCGTTTGAAGTTGTGTTTTATAGAAAAGCTATACAACTAAGTCATCCAAAAGATAAAACATTGACTTCCTATTGTGAATTGGCTAATGTCAACAACTGCGATTTAGTCAGACTGATTTTTCTATCAAATAAAGATGACCAGGGAAATTAAGTGATCCACTGAAGGACATGAAAGTGGCCAGTATAAGAGCAGGGACTCAGGACAGGAGTGGTGGCTTACACCTGTAATCCCAGCACTTTGGGAGACCGAGGTGGGCAGATCACCTCAGGTCAGGAGTTCGAGACCAGACTGACCAACGTAGTCTGATTAACCCCGTTTCTACTAAAAGTACAAAATTAGCCAGGCCTGGTGGTGCATGCCTGTAATCCCAGCTACTTGGGAGGCTCAGGCAAGAGAATCGCTTGGACCCGGGAGGTGGAGGTTGCGGTGAACAGAGATCGCGCCATGCACTCCAGCAGGGGTAACAAGAGGAAAACTCCATTTCAAAAAAAAAAAAAAAGCAGGAACTCAGATTGTGGAAGCTCCAAAAAAGTTCTCACAGCCTTATTACACCTTTTGCTGGAACATCACATGTTGGCAACTGACTTTTTATTAACATCTATATGGGTCCATATTGATATAATTTGGCACCATTCTGATATGTCACATTAGATTTCTGATTATTTGTACTACAAATTTTTTAAAACTCTGAAAAATTCAAGTATTCCCAAATATTTATCTCAACATAAAGAATTTGCTGACCAATATGTAAAATTATAATATTGTCTTTTAATACAGGCAATATTGTCTTTCAATACAGCAATTTCTGGTGAGAAATCTTCATGTATATAAGACAAGAGATGATAGCATAATTTTTTTAATGTGAAAGAAAATAACTCTTACATAAGCTAGTATCAGAACACTGTTAGCCATCAAACACAATCACCAAAATTGAAAAAATAACCGGCTATATATATTTTTACATATACACACACATATATACTGTATATTCTGTGTGTGTGTTACATATATATGTATATGTATTACATATATAATATATATACAAGTATATATATGTATTACATATATATGTACATGTATTATATATATAATATATATATAATACACACACACAGACCACACATATGTACAGTATATATGTGTATATAGTAATTATATGTGTGTATATAGTAATTATAAGATAATTGAGAAATGAGAAAAGAGAAATGCTCTGCATATATGTATATATATATATACACACTCATAATAAGAGTAATTTTTGAGTAATCTCTAATTTCGAGTAAGATCCACAATTAGCTGACTTTCAGACTAGGAGGGATCATGTGACACAGCACAAAGGGGCTTTGGAGTCAGAATAAACTTAGTTCAAATCCTGTAGCTTCTTAGCTCTGGGACCTTGAGTACATTTCCTGGTCTCTATAAATCCCAGTTTTTGCATTTATAAACTAAGGATGATAATAGCTACTGTGTTCAAACATACAGACTATAGCTCACATCTGAGGAAACTACACCTACACCCATTAGGTGACGTGCATCAACCATGACAGTGTGAGGTTGAAGCTGAACCAGTCGATGCCTGGAGCTGGAGGTGGGAGCAAGTGAGCATGAGCAATCTCTTTGGGGTGATGGCAGTGGTCCAAAATTGGATTGTGCCAGTGCAATGAAGAATGCAACAGCTTGGAAACTTACTAAAATTAATTCAGTTGTACTCCTGAAGTGGGGAATGTTATAATTTGTAAAGTATACCTCAATATAGCTGTTAAGAAAACTAAACCAGTTAAATGTAAGTATTTCCACATATATAGGTGAAAATTGCACCTGTAAAAACCAGCAAACAACAATGGGGTCAACTTTTAAGACTTAGAGAACATGAAATAAGCTAGTCGAAGTTGATGCAATTCTCCGAGATCATGAACTGAAAGAAGGCGGGGAATCTGACGATGCCAGAAAGGCAGTATTATTGTAACTGCATGAGTTTCATTTTGACTCTGTCACCAATTTTAGTGGCTGAAATACTCCTAGAATAATAGTTACTCATTACTGTTGCTTTGGAAATCATGAAGGCACAAGTCCCCTGGGGTTAAAACACTCTACGTTAACCATCAGGGTAAAAAGAATAACCTTTCTAAGAATAAATCTCTACCGGAACACTTTTTCCATCTTGAGGTTTTTTTAATCCTGTAGACTGAAATAGTCTGATTAAACAGGCTGCACTGGGATCATGTATTCTATCTCAGTCTAGGAAGAAACAGCTGTCAGTCACATCTCTGTCCTCCTCCCACAGTCCCTGGAGGACAACCCAAGCAAGCTGTCGCCAGGATAAGCGCCCCTTGGAGAATTGCCTGCTCATCATGGCCCGCAGCTGAAAAGCAGCCATTCTACTCACTCGCTCTATTAGCCCTTTGACTTTCTTCCTTCACGCACAAATATAAATATAATGCTTAAGTGAATGATTACTACTGTCCCAGAAGAAATTTCAATTAAACACTCGGAATCCTTAGGAACGGTACCTAGGGGGATTCCCAAACAGAACTGCAATTCGTTATGTATTATTAAGTCTGGCCTCAGATTGTAAATCTGTTTTCTCTTTTAACATTAGCTGGGGCTTTCAAAGAACTGCCTCCTGTATGATTTGAACAATTCTTTCCCAAACTCTGAGCAGGACTAGTATAATGGAGATGTTCCCAAACAACACGTCATCTAGTCCAGTTTAAAAGGCAGATGGGAACATTCCCTTGCCTGCTGGCAGAGTTTTAGATGCAATCACCTTTCTTCTCTTCTCAAAGGGCCCAGAGGACATGAGGGAATGTTTGGTGGTTGTCCTTGTCGATTCTTTTGGGTAATGCTATGTGTTTCCATCTGCCCTAGTCTTGTGACATCACCTGCATGAAAGCTAATTACCCGGATTCAACCTCCGTGAAGGGAAGAGGTACCTTGTCTAATTTATTTCTATGTTGTCAGCACCTACAACAGTACTGGCTATATAAATAGAAAGTTTTTCTTAAATAAATATAAATAGATTGATGGGACAGAGAGAGGAAGAAAAAAAAGGAAAGAAGGGAAGAAGGAGGAAGGGAGAAAGAAAGGATAAAAAAAGAAAGGAAGAAGGGAGGAAGGCTGGAAGAACGAAGGAGGTTTGGAAGCAGATATGAGAAATTATTTTACCGTTTCTTTGTACCCCATTAGATTTTCCAGCATGCTCTCACCCCTGCAACTCAAGTACCTACAACAGTAGCTGGGACTTGGCAGGTGAAAATGTATTATTTTAACTTCATTTCCTTGGTAATAAATCTAATATGTTTCCTATGCCAATGAAAATATTGGCCAATGTAAGCTACACTTATTGATAAGGAAGCTGCTGGGAGACAATTCTCTAGGCATCTCCTTTGTTTCCGCACATTTTGCAGGCAGAGGCACTGACTGCTCTTGGTCAGGACTATCTTTTCAGAGCGAATTGCATAGCAAATAGCCATAGAAGACAAAGATAGTGCCTTCTACCATAGCAAAGAACAGGTTTTATTACAGACATGGATGATCAAGATAATATCTCTTCTGGAACAAAGAGGCAGGCATGCTTACTATCCATTATAAAAGATTCAGTCTTTTTACACATAGGTTTTTTCCTCTTGTAATTCACCTCATTATGCATGCAGGTATGATCTGGCTTTCTTCATGTTTCTCTGTAAAAGTTAGGGCTTGGTGGTAGCTCATGCATATAATCCTAGCATTCTGGGAGGCCAGGATGGTCGGCTCACTTGAGCTCAGGAGTTTGAGACCAGTCTTGGCAACATGGCAAGACCCTGTCTCTACAAAATATGAAAAATTAACTGGGTGTGGTGGCATGCACCTGTAATCCCAGCTACTCTGGGGGCTGAAGTGGAAGGATTGCTTGCACCCAGGAGGTCCAGGCTGCAGTGAGCCGTGATCATGCCACTGCACTCCAGCCTGGGTGACAGAGCGAGACCATGTCTCAAGAAAAAAAAATAGTTGGGGCTTGGAGAATTGGCACAAATGCTGATATTCTGGCTACATCTCTTGCTGTGAGTATAAAACTGTCCTTTGTCTCTGACCCAAGAGGCTTATGGCTTCTGCCAGCATCCATGAAACTGGCAGACTTGTTAGCTTACAAGTAGGGTGAAATCTCAGAACTGTCACAGTTCTTGGCAGAAGATACAAGAGCAATTTATCACTAAATATCAGAATATGAAATGACCTCAGAGAACTCTATTTTGCCTATTTACCAACATGTGGCAGGAGAGCAAATGTTAATATCTTAAAAAGTCTAACAGAAAACATTTGTACATTTCAAACAGATTTCATGGATAAATCATATGTTTATTAATAAAAATAACTGGGCAGACCAAAAACAGTTGCTAATTACCTTCCTTAGACTCCTCTGGAATTAAAGCAGCTCCATGTGTGAATATGAGCTATCTCAAGCTGATAAGAAATTCTGGTTGACAGTTACATTTACCTATAATTGATAAGTTAAACTGAGAAAATTAACTAACTATAATGTAATAAATGCATCTTGTTTGATGGTCATTTTTCAAAGCATTTGTTCAAGAACGAAAAAAAGAAGTTGAGATCCTCTCCTGTAGTCCAATAGCCTATTTAAACGAATAGATAAAAATATTTTGTTCTCAGATGACTTCTTCAGGTAACTTGCTATTTGACAAACTTGGGTAGATGACCCGTCACAGCTAGGCCATGTTGTTCAGTCCCACCCCTGGCAAAATGTTGTAATGTATTTCCTTGGGCTGTATTTACTGCTGCATTGTTTTGGAAGAATTTATTTAGGAACCAGTTACTTGGTAAAACTCATGTTATACTTTCCTTTTACTGAGACTGCTCATTTTTTTGTGTGTTTTTTGTTTTTGTAGTATGTTACTCTCTGAATTAAATGATCAGAGCTAATCAGATTGCATTCAGAGATAAGAAAAAAAGTTTCTTCTCAAAAAGAAGTTCTCTAGGGTCAGTGGGTTGCCAAATAACACTCCCTGCTATATGGAGATACTGATTCATGTTCTTTGAGTTTGTCCCAATATAGTTTTTAAAGGAATCAGAGATATTAGCTTCTTTCCAGTAGTGAGGCCTATGTGAATCACTTAAAATTTTGCTAATAATATTTGTAAATACCAGTAAAGAAAACCTTATTTTTACCAAAAGCAACTTCTGTACTCCTATCTCTCTTCAAGTATTCTGTTCATTCCCACACTCATAAAGCAGTTTCAAATCTTCCACAAAGAAAACAACAATCAAAACAAAATTTAAATAAAATCTTTTCTTTTTGATCCCAATTTTCTTTCTGTCATCCCTGTATGTTTCATATTCCTTGGACTCAACACCCTGGGCACATAAATGATGTATGATTGCAGATGAGTTAAACACACTTTTGAGGGCACTTTTGTTTCTGGTGAAGGCTGTTGGCTTCCTTGTGCTCAGCCGCAGGCTGACGGACACATGCAACCACTAAAGCCAGAATGGAGGGAGGGCCTGTGAGCATGACTTTCTCACGCAGTCGTGAGGTGGAGGCTGACTTACTATGCTGCACACTGCAAGCAGACTGTCAGCCTCCCCAGCTTCCATGAGCTCACCTCCTGAGATTCCCAGTTATGTCTGCTTTTGAATAATTGAGTCCAAAGCCGAGATAAACAGCCCTGACTAGGCAAGCCATGGAGAGTAAGGGATTGAGACTTTATGTCTCCTATAAAATTCTGATCATCAAAGGAACAGGAATGCTTAGAAAAGCAGAGATTCTCTCTCTGCCTTTGAAAGAGGCTGAACTTCCTTTCCTTCTCTTTCTGCATTGTCATCTCAAAATGGGCATTCTTTACCCATCTTCGCCTTCAGATAAAGGGGTCACCAGGTGGCTGCCACACTGCTTTCTGTGGGGACTCCAGAAGGTGAGGAAGGCTTTTCCAAGAAATTAAAGAGCACTTATGACATCTCAATCTCCTCAAGTTTCTGGTGTGCCCTAGCTTCCATGGTGTCTTTCCTTGTCACCAATCCCGAGAATCAGAAAGAAGCCACAAGAATGAGAAACTGAGTTATTAGAGTCAAAGCTCCTGGCTGATTGCTAGAAAGGGTAAAGGCAATGCAAGCATATTAATGGCTTTCTAGAGAAAACCTTTATTTCCATTTTTGGTATCATTCAAAGGGATGTATTCTTGGTGAATCATCAAAAGCAGCCTAGTTAGCTGTGTATTTTTTTTTCTGAAATAAGTTAATTTCTCCTTAGTACATTTGGTTCCAAGCAGAGATTGATTTCTTTTGAAAATTTTTTGGTTCTAGCCAGTGAATTTAAGAAAAAAATAGCAAATGCCATTCAGATGGCCATGCCTTCAGTCACCAAAATGGTTTATGGAGTCAGTTTCATATCTCTGCAATGTGTGTGTGTGTGTGTGCGTGTGTGTGTGTGTATTCTCTGTTATATATATTATCTCTGGAACATAGCAATATATAAATTATGTAATATATATAACAGATATATAAGTTTGTGAAGGAGTCAAACCTCTTCTAGTCTGGATGGAATCGTTCATCTCATGACACTTGAATTCTGATCCTGTTTGGCAGCTAGATAAATGAATGAGCTTAGGCAAGTCATTTTATTCAATATTAAGATGAATTAGTTAGAGGAGAATTTTTAAAATTCCTTCCAGCTCTAAAATGAATACATTTTATGATGGTGGTAATTTTTGTAATATGATAAATAATTTCCCCAGGGAAACTGCTCATCCCAAGCTCACTGCCTTTCACTCTGGTATGACATTTCTCAGGTGGATCTACCAAAAGACAGACCATCATAACTTAGGGTTTAAGAAAATAAAACCAAAATAAAAATTGTCTTAAGAACAATTTAATTTATAATGATCTTAAATTAAGGAACAAACTTCGTGTGTTAATTTTTTTAAACGCAGTACAAGCATTTAGTTATCAATTACAGTTTCATTTCTGATATTTTCCTAACACCTGGGTAGACTGCAGAAGATAGCTCTGTTCTCTTGTACTGAAACAAAGTATGGCCTTTTAAATAAAGTTATATGAGTCTGATTCTAGAGGTACTAGCAGATAAAGCAAAATATCTGGAGGCAAATCTTAAAGTTCATATGGAGCATAAGTGGGAATAAAACAAAATATTGCTTCTCCGTATGATACGTGAGAGACAGCAAGTTCTCAGTGGCCAGCCAATATTAAAGCTAACACCTAATCAAACAGAAAATGGGAGCTATAACGCATCAAAATTGGTCTAAGAGGAGCACATCCAGCACCCAGATGTTTGTGTCCAATACAATTTTTCAAGGTAAAGAAACCAGTGCCCTTTAAAGGAATGACTGATTCTAGGGATAGGGACAATAAATATAGGTGACGTGCCCTATAGTTCCAGAAAGCAAGAAAGAGCTAAAAACAAAAAGCAAAAAAACCCCACAATGACAGGTGTATATCAAAGGGACATAGGGGCCAGGTGCAAGAGCTCCCAGGAACCAAAGCTAGAACACCTTGAACAACAAAGTAAATAAAATAGTATTGGCTTGGAAACCAAAATATAACAGAGATAACCAGGAGTCCATATTGACATAAATAAATAATTAAATAGGTAAATAAATGGAGTGAGAAGAATGCTCCCATATAGAAGAATTCCAAATCATTTATGTAAATACTCTGCCTTCAGTCAGATGCAACATAACTCCCTACTCTTAAAGTGTGAGTTGCATATAATGATTTTTCTTCCAAAAAAATGCATCACAGAAATAATGATAAAGAATAACTTTACATGCCTCACGCCTATAATCCCAGCACTTTGGGAGGCCAAGGCCAGCGGATCACCTGAGGTCAGGAGTTCAAGACCAGCCTAGTCAACGTGATGAAACCCTGTCTCTACTGAAAACACAATAATTAGCTGAGCATGGTAGGGGCACCTGTAATTCCATCTACTTGGGAGGCTGAGGCAAGAGAATCACTTGAACCCAGGAGGCGAAGGTTGCAGTAAGCTGAGACTGTGCCATTGTACTCCAGCCTGGGTGACAGAGCGAGACTCCATCTCAAAAAAAAAAAAGAATAACTTTATCATTGAGAAATCTGAAAATCTGACCTCAGACAGATGACCAGGGATAATAACGAAAGCAATAAATCATGTAGATAGAATGTACCCTTGATATGACATAATGAGAATGGCACTTTACCTTTGTAACTTTTATCCCAAAACACATTACTTTGATCAAGAGAAAAATATCAGGCAAATCTCAACTGTGGGACATTCTCTAAAGATCCTCGTCAGTACTCCTCAAAACTGCCATGGTGACCAAAAATAAAGACTGAGAAACTCTCACAACCATGGGGAGGCTAGGGAGACTTTGCTAAATGTAATGTGGTGGCCAGGAGGGGGTCCTGCAACAGAAAAGGACATTAGGGGAAAACTGAGGAAATCTGATAAAGTATGAGCCTTAGTTAATAATAATGCCTTACTATTGATTCATTAATTGTGACACCATACTACTGCAAGATGTTAGTACCATGGACAATTGGGTGTGTTGGAGCACACGGGAATGCTCTGTACTCTCTCTGCAATAATTCTGTACATTCAAAACTTTCTGAAATTTAAGTGTGCTCTAAAGCAACAAGTTTCTTGTAAAGATTTGATCAAAAAGTAAAAGAGAAAACTTAGGAGTAGTTGGGGAGATGAATTGGGGAAACTGTTTAGTGAAATGTAAATTTTGCTTTTTCTTCCCCTCCCTAACCTTAGCTAAATTGGCCAAATAATGTGCCAACTATTACTTTGTCCCAGGCATGGAAGCCATTCTTTAGTTGAGAATAAGGGATCTCTCCATAATGATGTTTGATTATGATTTGTAAAATATATAAATATATATAGTATATAAATAAAAGATATAAAATGAATGAACCAAAAGAAAAAGAGATGTACAGCCTCATCTTCAGCCATTAATATACAGACATTTAAGACAGATTTTTTCAATCACTTCAAAGTTGAAGTACTTCATAAATGGTCATGCTCTACCTCTGTATGAATTATTTAAAAAGATAGTAGCACCAGCTAACTGAAATACTTCTAGAAAAATGAAAGAATAAGCAGAAAACAATATATGAAAAGGAAAAAAAAGAGGCTATAAAATTTGTTCTTTGCCAAAATAGCTAGATAAGTCAGTTTAAACATAAAATAAGTAAATAAATCTATCGATATGCTTCTCTGACTTTCTCACAGATATCCTGGTATTTTGAAAGAAAAAAAAATACTGAAAAATCCATCAGAAGCAGAAAGAAAAGAAAGAGAATTTATCTTTAGGACAAACCAATGACTAACTTAGGTGCTAAGCTAAAAATAAAATAAAATAAAATCCCCTTCTCTAATTTTAATCACACATTTAAACTAGAACAACTCACAGGGGCCTGTCATGACCTGTTTTTGAAGAAATGGTGGCACGATGATCACTTAATCTAAAGTTAGACCCAAACAGGAACCACAGAGAGCTGGGAAGAACACAGACAACATCTTCAGGGATGGCCTCTCATGGAATAAGAATCTGTAGGGTGTCGGCAGAACTGCCTCCATTCTCCTAACCAAGAGGGGAGGGAGGAGAGATGAAACGTGACCGTTGAGCAAGCTCCCACTTCTACTCCATCTGACTTGTCTTTTCAGAATCCTAGTAAAGTAAGTTAAAAAAAAAAAAAACCAAACAGAAATATTCTAGGGTATAAGTCTTGACTTCATTAACTAACAATTTCTAGAGCACACAGTATAATATTTTGTTCATATGATTAATATGATTTATGGTATTATAGCACCAATCCATCTTTTATATGAACCAAATAATTTTAGTAGTGTCATTTCCAAGTTTACCTTCAGTCAATCTTCCTAAAAAATATATCATGTCCTATGGACTGAACTGTGTCCTACCAAAATTTATAAGCTGCAGCCCTAAAGTCCAATGCTGGTATATTGGAGAGAGGGCCTTTGAGGAGGTGACGAAGGCTAAGTGACATCATGAGAGTGAATCACTGATCCAATAGAAGGGCTCCATCACAAGAAGAGGGAGGACACCAAACCTCTTTCTGTCATCTGAGGGTGTAGCAAGAAAGTGGACATCCATCTGTAAGTCATGGAGAGAGACCTTACCAGAACTCAACCAGGCTGGGACTCTGATCTTGGGCCTCCAGAACTGTTACAAAATACATTTCTCTTGTTTAAGTCATCCAATCTATAGTATTTTGTGATGGCACCCTGGAAGTAACACAGATTTTATCACCAAGAAGTAGTGTATGGCTGTAGCAAATAACTAAACACACAGAAGCAACTTTGGAACTGGAAGTGGATAGAGGCTAGAAGCACTATGAGGAGGACGCTAGAGATACAGATGTTAGGGGCAATTCTGATGAGATACCAGATGGAAATACTAAAAACTGGAAGAAAGGTGTCCTTATTACAAAGTGGCAAAGTATTTGGCTGATCTGTGTTCTAGTATTTTGTGGAAGGTAGAACTTGCTAGTGATAGAATTGAATATTTGGCTGAGAAAATTTTTAAGCAAAGTGTTGAAGAAATGTATGTTAGTGTGTTTTGTGCTGCTATAACAAAATACCTGAGACTGGGTAATTTATAAAACAGAGAAATTTATTTCTCATAGTTCTATATGTTGCCAAGTTCAAGACAAAGGCGCTGGCATTCAGTGTGTAATGAGAGCTGCTTCTGCTCCCAAGATGGTTATTCCAGCGGAAAGTGATGGTTGTGCCCTCACATCATGGGAAGTGAGGGGGATTAAAAAAAGAAATAAAACTGTTTCCATCAAGCCATTTTATAATGGTGTTAATTCATTCATGAGGGCAAAGCTCTCACGATGGAAGCACCTCTCAAAAAGCCCCACCTCCCAACACTTTCGCACTGGAGATTAAGTTTTTGGCACATTAATTTTGGTAGACACATACAGACCATAGCAAAATGGCTTTGTTTCTCCTGGCTACCCTGACTACCTACAGTAAAATGCAAAAAAAAAAAAAAAAAAAAAAAAAAAAAAAAAAAAAAAAAAAAAAAAAAAAAAGAAGAAGAAAAAGATGAAAGAAAGTTTTAACTAAAAAGAAGCCAGAATTGAAGATTTAGAAAATCCTCATTTCATCCATATTGCAAAAAATAAATACATAAATAAATGAGAAAGCTTGTTCTGAATGAGTACGGCTAAACAACCATTAATGTGATAAAAAGAGCATGGATGTGACTCATGGACTTAATCAGCCATCATGGACTTTATCAGAAACCGGGAATAGAGATGACATTAACAACAGTGCCAGTTTAAAGAGGGCAGAGATCTGTCAACCCTTCCTTCTTTTCAATTTCTCCCTTTGGAACGGGAAGCTTTAGTCTATGCCTGTCTGTCATTGTATTTTGAAAGTACATAACTTGCCTGGTTTCACAGTGTTACAGCAGGGGAGAAATTTTCTAAGATGCATCAAGTCTCATTCATATTCAATTTACATAATATTTAGATGAGAGTTGGGGGACTTTAGAGTTGATGTTGGGATGAGTTAAGACTTTTGGGACGTTAAGATACAATGAATCTAGTTTTGTGCAAGAAGAATACATCTAGGGGGACCAAGTATAGAATGCTATAGATGGAATTTTGTCCCCCTAAACTTGGCATATCGAAGCCTCATCCTCCCAAATGACTATTGATAATAGGTAATGCTTAAAGTTAAATGGTGCCATGAGGTTCGAGTCAATGAAACTGATGACTTAAAACAAGAGAACAGATACCAGAACTCTCTCTCTGTGTCATGTGTGAATGCAACAAAGAGGGGTGCCATCTGCAAGCCAGGAATAGTCCTAACCACAACCTGAGCTTGTTGGCCCCCTTATCTGAGACTTCCAGCCTCCAGAACTGTGAAAAAGTAAATTTCTGTTGTTTAAGTCACCCAGTCCCTACTTCTTTCACGAAAGCTCAGGCTGACTAATACATAGCAAACAAGTTAGTGAAGTCTCCAAATAATTGGGGTTATCTTCTTTCAAGACATACTGTAGGACTGTGCTTCCTTAGCCTCTTTTAAAAGAGGGGACAGCCACGTGATATATTTTAGCCAATGAAATGTCAGCAAGGGTAACATTTATTACCTTTACTGCTAGTCTTTAATAAGAAAGATCGTGATTCTCCCCACATTCTATTTTAATTGCCTCTGCACCTTGTGGTAGCCCAGATGGTGAAGTTTTCATCAGCCTGTATGTCGGAGCGAGGACAGTGGGGAGTAAAGTTCCTAGTTAACCCACAATGGACACGAATGTAAGTGAGAATAAATGTGGTGTTTATGTCACTGAGATTTTTCATTGTTAGGGTTGATAAAGCCATCTTAGTTCCATGGGGTGGGGAATTACATAAATATAGCAAGCAAGCAAACCAAAACCCTTTAGTCCTGTGGGGCAGAGGGTAGGAAAAGCAGAAGTAAACAACAATAACAAGAAACTTTGTAATGTTCTGCTACCACCCGCTGAATAACCACAGTGGGCATATAATCCAGACACAATAATAAGTACAACATGTTGACCTTTGCAACAACATAGACATTTTAATTGTGAGATTGTCCAACAGGTTTTGTAATCTAATGAGAAATCACAAAATTTCATTTTATGCTTTCAAGATTTTATTACAAAGGTCTACCCAGATCCAAGATAATTTTGGAACAACCTTTTGATTTCACTTAATCTTGTTTGACACTATTGCTTCATTTGTAATGATGAACCACAGAAAATTAATCTCACTGATTTATACGAAAACACCCTAACGCATATTGAGATCGGTCACATTTTAGTGTGAACCTTTTATAAACTCAACTACATTTCCATGGCCAGCACTTAGCCTCCTTTGTCATAACCCTCCCTGATGTCAGTCTACAACTTTGAACTATCTACCATTCCATGGATCACATGTTTTCAAAACGTCAGACTTTCACACAATGGGTTTCATGTGCTTTGGAGTAGTCCCATTCACCATCTGGAAGATGACTGCTCATTCCACAAAACCCATCTCAACTACGAATTGCTCTGCAAAACCTTGGTCAATATTTTCACAAATAATATTTCCCCTTTAACATTCCCAAATCACTTATGAATATCTCTATTCTAGTACTTATGCTTCTTCATTATAAATTACCTTTTAACATCTATTCCTTGTATTTGAATTGTAAGTGGGCTGAAAACATCTCTTACTTATTGTGTTATGTAGCTACAATGTACTTCTTGAATGATTGGGTGAAGATGTCAAAATTACAAACTAGTTCTGCCTGAAAATGTTAGCTGCTTAATAAAGGTGAATAATTATGTTCATAGTGTTTAATTTTTTTCTTAATTGTCAAGGGGAAACAAACTGTAAATTTGCTTGCTTTCATTTTTCTTGTCCCTGCTCTATGTCTTACACATACTACAAATTGAGTATCCCTTATCTGAAGAGCTCAGGACCAGAAGAGTTTCAGATTTTGGATTGTTTTTTGAAATATTTACATTATACTTTCTCATTGAGTATTCCTAATCTGAAAATCCAAATGCTCTAATTAGCATTTCCTTTCATCATTATGTCAGCACTAAAAAAATTTGGGATTTTGGAGCATTTTGAATTTCAGATTTTCAGATTAGGAATTCTCAAACTGTATAAGACAGGGAGTTTTGATACACTGGCATTTAAGTTTGCTGGACTACGCTTTGTAACTGCTGATTAGAAGGAGTATTCTCTACTGTTCTGCTGAATTTTCCATTTGCAAACTTCTGACATGTGATTTATATTCCTTAGATAACACAGGGGCTTACTTCAACTTTCTTCACAGACAGCTTACTGAGCCTCTTCAGTCTCCATCCCTACTATTCCTGTGGACAAGAACAAAAGCAAAGAAAAAAAACAGGGACCAGAGATGCCTTTTTATGCTCTTAATCAAAGGCTATGGCTGCCTCAGCTTGGTACACATTCCAAACAGCACTCCCAAGTAGGGCTCATTGAGATCAGCTTGCTATAGAATGTGGCCAGTGAAAAACAGAGAAACTACAAATCACGACACCCACCCTTCATCCTAGACCCTTACCCTGACCAAAAAAAAAAAAAAAAAAAAGAGAGAGAGAGAAAGGGAGAAATGAAAATGACTAACACTGGATGAGTCAATGGATGAATTTTCATCAGTGTGCAGGCACCATTTCTATGTGTTCTAGCTTGCAACAAGGGAGGCAGCACTATATGGTCTGGCATCAATAAGATGGGATTACAAGGAAACTCCATGGCCTACTCTTGTGTGGTCTGAGACAGTTAGCTTAATTAGTCCCGGTTTCTTAATTTATAAAGCAGGGAGGGGGTTATGCTAGTATCCCTAATAGGGCTGCTGACATGATGCTGAATATAGCACAGCACACCTAGCTCAACATATCTCACTCTCCTTGAGAACTAGCATTTTTATTCATGAGGTCCCTGAGGATAATACACAGAAGGAGAGGAGCCCTCATGATTAATAAACACTGGCATTATACCAGCAACTGGTAATAACTTGATAAGTTGGATTTGTTGGAAGAAGATGGTGAAATAGCTGAGATGGATTTTGAAAGACTAGAATTTGGAGCTTGGCTGAACCTCTAAGGACTTGTGTCACCGTTCACAAGTCACTCTTTTAGCTATAGTTTCCTCATCTTTAAAACAAAGGAGTTAAAAAAAGATGAGTCTCATCTGTCGTGCTAATTGTGGAACTGCTGTGATAAACCAGGCCTTATTGTTTTGTATGTAAAATGAAGTGATAGTAGTGATACATGTGAAAGCAGGGATGCGTGTTTACAAAACAGATTTCCTACAAAGCCATGGAATCATAAGTTGCTAGCCAGCCAATGGATACAATTTGGATCTGTGTCCCTGCTCAGATCTTCTGTTGAAATGTCATCCGCAGTGTTGGCGGTGGGATTTGGCGGCAGGTGATTAAATCATGAGGGTAGAGTTCTCATGAATGGTTTAGTACCATCCTCTTGGTACTTTCCTCACAACAGTGAGTGAGTTCTCGCGAGATCTGATCATTTTAAAATGTGTGGCACCTCCCTTCTCTCTCTTTGCTCTTGCTTTCGCCCTGTGAAGTGCCTGCTCCTGCTTTGCCTTCTGCCATGAGTCAAAGCTCTCTGAGGCCTCACCAAAAGCAGATGCTGCCATGCTTCCTGTACATCCTATAGAAACATGAGCCAATTCAACCTCTTTTCTTATAAATTACCCAGTATCAAGTATTTCTTCATAGCAATGTGAGAATGGACTAACACACCAACCAAGCTATTAACAAATTAATCAAGCCCTGTTTATGATACCTAAGAGGTTCCTATTTGGCAACACATGAATTACTTGCAGTGAAATTTGAGTTAAATATTATCAATGATTTTGTCAACTTCTTTTCCTGTTAGATTTTAAGCCTACAAGTCCTCCATAAATTCTGATTTCAAAAGACAAGTATGGCTTTAGTGACAATTGCAAAATGCTTGCAAATCAGAGCTTCATTTTGGTACCCTTTTAAGATATCAGCAGTGCCTGTTCCTTCAAATAATATGACCTGCAAACCAGATAATGTGTTGCAAGGGAGTTTATGACTAGCAAAAATACAATGTGTCATAGCATGCTATCACAGCTTCGACAGACTTCAAAAAAAATACAAGAACAAAAAAAAAAAAAAAAAGGAAGAAAAAAAAGAGGAAGAAAAGGAAAGGGAGAGAAGGAAAAAGAAAAAAAATGCATTATTGTATGAGAATTTCTGGAATAGCAAGCACATTGTCTACCTAGAGAAGTCTAAAAATCTCACTTAACTCTAATTTTCAGAGAAAGAGGCAGGGCTTGTGTCAACACTGCTTAATAATTTTATACCATTAAGTGTATCTGGAAAGAAATTGTCTTATTTCAAAAGGCAAATTCTTTCAACAGTAACATTGAAGGTATATTTTAAGAAAATTTTACCGTCATTCAGTCAAATCTATATGGTAATAATTGACCTGCTATAGGTCAGTTTTTAAGTTAATTAAGATCATGGGGCCAGTGCCAGACACTCTGGGTTGGAACCCAACTCCACCCTTTTTTAACTATGTGAACTCTAGCAAACTACTTAACTTCTCTTCATTTCAGTTTTCCCAATGTCAAAATTGGAATAATGAAAGTATTCTGCATTATCAGGGTTTGGTGGAACAACAAATGAACTTATAATATCTGGGACACAGTGAAAATTCAGTAAATATAAGGTATATTTATTAGTACACTCATTTAAATATTGAAATGCCATATATTTAGTTATAAAATACATATGTATATCAACTCATAATTTGATGTAGGCAAGGTAATCTATACCCCTGACTTAATGTCTTTATTATAATTCCAGTAAAACTACTTTGTTCTAATATTGCTGCCATACAGAGTCAAGCAAGGTACTCATTGGACTCATGAGCCTAGAAAACTGATATAGATTCTCTAAATCTCTTTGATTATCTAAGAGGAAGGTTTATTTCAGTCTTGTTGTTCTGAGATCCATTCTTAAAGACATGCCTTCTCTGTCAGGTTGATTGATCCACATAGGTCCCCTTGGAACAAAGGGACAAGAACAACAAACATATCCACACCAACCTCAAACTAGAAAGCCACAGCAACTCTCTAACCTCAAACTAGAAAGCCACAACAACTCTCCTGTCTCTTCCACCTCATTGGAAGTCCTCTGCTCAGCTGCAATGTTGCCATTTGCCTATCCGTCAAAGATAGTGTCCTATTTTAGCTGGCCCAAGGACATATAATTTCTTTGTAATTACTTTTCAGTTGAAAGACTTTGGAAGAACATGGCTCACTGATCATGTAATCTATAATATTTATATTTCTAATAATAATAATAGTGACAACAATGGCTACCGCAATATATATTAGATCCTGCTTTAAGAACTTTATCTCAACATCATCTCATTAAATAAACTTATGAGAGGTGCTAGCATTGTGATTACTTTACACTTGAGAAAACTGAGGCTAAGAGGTGAAGTAAGTAGTTGTAGGGATCCCACAGATAGAAAGGAGTGAGGCTAGAATCCTGAAGCAATAAGTATTACCCTTCCCATGTTCTCTGATTTGTCTTAATAATCCATTAGTAATTCAGCCTAGTTTTCCTGTTCTGGTAAGACTTCCTCTGATTACTTTTCCTCTCTTTATCCATTTTACTTAATGTCCATAACACTGTTATATTTCTTTAATCTTTTTTGATGGCTTATAAGTTCATTTTGAAATTTCCAGTTCACACACTATTGTTTCTGGGGTTTAAATTCACATCCATTTTTTTCTTTCATTCCCATTTACCTTTTAAACAAACTCCTTACCTCATTTATCACTTGTATTTTCATGTAACTCCGAGAATCAATTTATTTCTTCAGTTGGGGACTCAGCCATAATGTCTATAGCCAGTATCTTCTCTTCCTGGCTTCCTTGATAAGTGTGTCTCTATAGAATATTATTATTTTACTGTAATATGTAGGACATAAAGTATACAAGATAACTAACAGAATCAACAACCCTGAAAGACTATTCCTAAGTACTCAGATGTTCAGTGCTTTCATTTTCATTGTTGAGCTAATTATGTTTTTTTGTGTGATTAGTGTTTACGAACTCAACCCAGTACAAGCAAATAAAATTCTGCACAGGATATTCCTGAAGTGATAGGTCACATTAAGAATCCCAAGGAATGAATGCGTGCTACTCATGGGGATGAAACTGGGGCAGAGCCAAGCATCCAGTGCCAAACAGAAATGAATTTGCATCTTCCGACCCTTCCCCTGCAATGCTGAAGCTTCTGGTTCAGTAGTCACAAAGCTGTTCTCCAGGAAACAAAGCCTGTTTCTGTTGAGGCGGGTGCCGCTACCAGCAAAGAAACCCTCATCGTGATCCAACTGTAGCTCAGAGGCACGTGAGGCACAGGAAGCAATTTTGACAAAGAATAGCAAGAGCTATCCATACAAATGTAGAACAAAAACATAAAAAGGCATAAAAGGTATTGATAATTAATTTAAAATACCATAAGAAAACCATAGCTAAAGTGAGGGGGAAAATGGAGCCTCAACAAAGACGAACAGTACTGCTGAGGCCATGAAAGTGAATGCCCCAACACTTTGGACTACAATCGCAACGCCCAAATTTTTTTCCTGTAATTATGGTTCTACTTATCCCATCTTAGAGTCATAAAAAAACTTGAGTGGATAGGGGATTATTTCATGCTGGGAATATAGAAATAACTTTGAACAAATTGCCCATTTGTGATTATTTAAATAAAACATCATAATTGGAATACGTTGGTCGATAAAGGCAATTTTTTTCCTTCTCTCTCTTTTGTATAAGAACAATATACTAAATGCTGTCTTGATTTTTTTACTGCATTTTCGTAAATACAGTATTTAATGCCAGGTGCCCCCTCAATTTTACATTGTGATAGGCTACACAAAAGGAGGAGTAAATGCACTCAGAGCTGTTTTCCACACCACTTGGGCTCTGACAAATCATTAACAACATTCTCTGCTTCCGTATTGTCTTCCATGATAATTATATGAAGCTTGACTCAATGGTGCTCACATTTAATGGGTCTCACTTTTACCACTTTAATTTCAATGGTACATCTCTTACAGAGTTGCATTTGCCATCATTGTATTCATACTCTTTCAAAATACATCTTGCAAACAGAAGAGGTTCTCCATCTTCTTTTGTGCCCAAAAAGAAGAGGCTAGTTTTTGATGATCTTAAGCTGACAGAATATCCTATGTTACAAATTGGTCTTTCTCAGGTGGGATAAGGAGATTTAGACCTCTCATGTCCTGACTTCTGTAGGTGCATTCAGCATTGAGGACCTTTAAACGGCCATGATCATAATCCCATAGGCACTATCTATCCATCTTTCTATCCTGAAAGAGTTGCCAGTTGATTGGACCTTTCAGATTTAGCTGTAAATTTTTTAAATAATTTCTTCTTTCAACTGATATTTTATAATTAAGAAAATTATTTCTACATAATGCTTTTCAATAGGTAATACGTACATAATACTACTTAAAAGCCTGTAGGGACCAAAACTTATTTCTATGCATCAGAGAAAACATGGAAGAATGAAGGGTACTCCCTGTCCTCAAACTTTTGGTAAAGGAGTAAGATACAAACATGTGAATGTTAAATGAGAAATGCTAGAAAACTGCTACGGACCTCAAAAAACTGCTATGGATCTGCTATAGCAAATAAGAGGAAATAGAAATGATGGTAAGCATTGCTATTGTCTCCTGGACTCTCAGATTTAAAGCATCTAATCTAAAGCATGAAGGAATTCAAAGCCATCTAGTTCAGCTACCGTTTTACATCTTGGATCTCCTTGCCAACACTTGGTGGGATGGAAGCACTGGATACCCAGGGATGCCCAGTCTCCGCTTGAAGCTGTCCTATGACAGAGAGGGGACTCCCTGTTAAAACACCTCATTCTCACTCTGCCTTTTGAAAGTTCTTCCTTATATTGAGTTGAAACTGCTACAACTATTCTACACTACTCCAGAAAGCTTGTAGCTTTTAAAAGCATAAGGTCTGGAGTCACACAGACTAGATTCAAATCCAGACTTCAACAATAACTAAGCATCCCTATGTAAACAGAATATCTTCTCCACGTCTCAGTTTCCTCAACCGTAAAACAGGAATATTTCACCAATGGTGCCAAACTGATGGTGTTACTATGAGGATTGATGGACACAAGGCTGGTCATTTATCAAACACTCAGTTAAGGTTGGCTATTATTATTATGACAGCACTTTAGATATTTGAATACAACTCACTGGTAGCCTCTTCCCATGACGTTTGTTCTTTTACACTATAAGGTAACAACCTGTAGAGAAGTTAAATGACATGCTCAAGGTCACATGTCTGGTGAGTGACAGAAACAACAAGAACTGAGATTTTCTAAAAAATCCAGTGACCTTGCTTTTAAAAAAAAAAAAATTCAGGAAAGTTTTAGATACTTTAGTCAGCACAATAACATAATTTCTTTTAGAATAAATAGTACCAGAGTACTCAAGGTAGATTTCAATATTCTAGACCATCCACTGACACAAATGCTTTATGAGGAAGTAGGGATATGAAAAAGTAAAGAAATTGTCTTTTTTAAATATATATTTTATTGTGCTTTAGGTTTTGGGGTACATGTGAAGAACATGCAAGATTGTTGCATAGGTACATACATGGCAATGTGGTTTGCTGCCTTCCTCCCCATCACCTATATTGTCTTAATGAGAAAGAATGTCTTTAAATCCAACAGTCATCACTCCTATAAGCGAGAACTCATGATTTCTAACCCCCATATCTCTTCCTCTTCTTTCTACTTCTATTTTCAAAACTGAATCTTCAGTTTCAACATTTCTCAGACATCCCATAGCTGGATTAATTCAAAATTTTCTGAACAGATTTTTCCTAATTCCAATGTCTATCCACTCAAGCCCCATGCTCCACATAATTCCCAAAATTATTAATGTAAAACGTAAGGTGAGTATGCCATCTCTCTCTTTAAAAAATTTCTAATGGATTATAACTCTCCGTAAGACTATGTCCAAAGTTCTTGGCAAGCTATTTAACATTCTCCCTACCAGTCCCAAGTCTACCCATCGAGACTCATCTCACATAGGGGTTGTTGTTGCATGAAGTCAATAACTCAACACCTGACCTGTTTTCAAATGGCCAATCAATTTTAGTTATTATAACTATGTTTATTCTGGAAGGTATTAACTTCTTTCTCCAACTATTGTCATTTATTTATTCATTCAACCAACATGTATTGGTCACTATTTTAGACAACATGGTTATGGTCATAAACAAATAACACCCAGTTCTCAGTGCATTTATTTTAGTGGGAACACAAGCCAAAAAAGGTAAAACTCAACAAAGTATATACTTTGTTAGATACCGATAAATACTAAAAAGAAAATAAAGCAGAGAAAGAGGATCGAGTATACCAAGAAGGAGGATCAGGACATTTAGATAAAGTGACTAGGGAAGACCTCGCTATTTAGGTGATATTTCAGCCAAGAGGTAAAGAAAGTAAAAGCTTCAAGTGTCTGTCTAGGGAATAAGCATTCCAGCTAGAGGGAATAGCTAAGGCAAATACCATGAGGTAGTGTGATTATTTTATTGGAATGCAGGGAGAAGGCCAGTGAGGCTAGCTCAGATTAACTAAAGAAGACGCTAGTAGGGGAATGATTCATAAATTTAACAAGAGGAAAGAGCTTTTAGGGGCTTGAGAGTTTCAATTATTTAAAAGATATTGGAAACTATTGGAATGGTTTATGAGCAGAGATATAAGAAAACTGATTTTTTTTAACAAGTTCACACTTGATGCTGTGATAAATTAAGGATAACTCCAAGCTTTTAGCTTAATAACTGAAAGAGAGAAGATACACCATTCCACTATATCCAGTGACTGCCTTTGCAAAACCTTTTGATTTATCCACTTTCATCGATCTGCCTTCTAACTATCTTAGCCTAAATCATCATTTTGTTTATCTAATTTCATACAATATCATCATAAATATCATCTCTTGTTTCAACATAGTCAATTCGTTTTGCAGAAATTAGGATGATCTTTTAAACATGCAAAGCCCCACAACGGCTTACATACTGACTTAGAAAATAACTCCTCATGACCTGCAATACGCTAACCTATTTCACCACTCTCTTCCCCTATAACATCATCTCTCTGTCTTTATGACACGTTCTAGAACTCTTTCCCATCCCAGGACCTCTATATACTGGATCCTCTACTTAGAAGTCATCCCATCCCCAAATCTTTTGAAATGATTATTCCTTTGCTTCTTCTGACCTCAACTTTAGTGATAGATCCTCAGGGAGGCTTTTTCTGAACGTGCTCTCTCTAAGGCCTGTTACTCCTTGTTATTCTGCTATAAATCACTGTTTATTCAACTGGTATTTATTGGGTGTCTATGTGCCAGAGACTATCTTAAGTGCTATTCTTTCCTGCTTTTTCAATTTATTCCAATTTATGACTATTTCATATTTAATTCCTGCCTCCCCGATTGAACTACAAATTCCCTAAGAGCAATGGCCAGAAATGTTTCGTTTACCATTATATTCTTTCAGATACGTGGCAGGCAACCGAAACATATTTATGGAATAAATGTTTAATGTTTTCAGAATTTGCTGGGTTTTCCTTTAGGCTTCCAATATAGAATTTATTTCATTAAAGTTGTATATCATAGGTAATTATACATGACTTCTTTCTCTAATAGCATAGAGCTTACTTGAGACAGAAACTATTTCTTCATCAGTATTGTATCTTTCAACAGTGTCTTCAACAATATCTTTAACAGTATTGTATCTTTCAAAAGACTGGCTGAGTACTTTTGTAACTACAAATGCTTCTTGCATGGAGCTGATGGCTGAGTGTAACTTTGGGGTTTTCCCCAATATGTAAACTGAACGTGACTTAGGAGGCTTGACTTTGTTCTACTTTAAGAATACATATAAAATTACTGTGATTCTTGGCCAGTTCCAGAAATGTCATAATGAAGTAGATGTCCTTCCCATGCTTTGGATCTAATGACTTACCACTATAATATCAAAACGTAGTAAATTATGGCCTCTAGAAAACTACCAAATATATCTTGCTTTCCTTACCAAACTCATCTTATAGGACAGCTTCCCTGTCTCGTCATGAAGGTCCAGCCCCACTGACCTTTCTCTCTAACCTTGCTGTATACTGGGAACACTCCCTCTCCAGGCCTGTGCCCTGACAACTCTTCACTCAGAATTGCCTCCACCCTCCGGGCTCCTGTTCAGGATTCTGCCCCTCCTTCATGCTCCAATTCAAATGTCACCTTTCCAGAGAGACCTTTTCAGACAGGTCCATGTAAAGAGTCCTTTCCTTACCTCTCTCCAAAGTTACTCTATGTCATTGCTCTATTTATTTTTTCCTTAACAATTCACTATTAACTGACATTATCTTTTTTTTTTTTTTAATTTACAAGTTCATGGTTGATCTCTCAACTATAGACTATAAGTTCAGGGCAGCACAGATGTTGATGTGTTCACTGTTACCATCTTCTATGCCGTAACAATGTCTAGAATATAAGAGAACATGGCACAGTAAATATTTGTGAAATGAATTAATATGTACTTAATTAAAATATGCCATTGGTATTTATTATAAACCACTAACCAGTGTATAACTCCTGAACTGGATGCAAGCTAAAATCCACAAGATATAATTAGGAGCATTTCTAAATTCTACCCTGGAAGGTTTGTAAGTCCACTTGTGTGGGAAAGAAAGGAGGTGTTCTGGGGGTAAAGGGTAATAGACTTTAATATGGGCAGTGAGTTACTGGATTTGCAGAATTGGGCTTTTTTCCTCTGTGTGTCTGCATTAACTAGCACTCTTCCCTATTCCTGGGAGATTGACAATAGTTACATGTTGACTTGATCTGAAATTAGAACAAAAACCTACACTAGGACATTTCCTGCTATAAATTCCAGCATCACTCAAAGTATATTTAAACTGTATTTACTTATTTATAAGTATCATTTAAATAGATGAATATAAATTCTTGTCGGCTAATTTTCAGTGATTTACTGAAATGCTCTATTTAAAAATGTCAAGTGGCCATTAGCAGTAAACCTCCAAGAATTTATCTGCCGTAATATTCCTGCTTAAATATTGTCATTGCATTATTTCATTTTATTGGTTTATATTTTAAAAATCTTTCTGAAATCACTGAAAGTTTTTAATTGCAATTCATTTTCAATTTTAGCAGATTAAAAGACATGGATCAGAGATGGAAGGGAAATGAACACTCCATAGGCTTGATACAGCATCACCATAACTAATACCCAGTAGGGTCTGCTAAAGCCAAGTTCACACTTGAGTAAGACTGAGGTAGTTTCTTGAAATGTGTCACTCTGGGCCAGGTTAAGCTGAATTCGGTCCATCTGAAGACTTATTATTGACTCAGATGGCAATTGTCTGGCACCTGACTAAATTCACCTTGTTTCTTTTCTCCTATAAATCATTTCAATAATCTTCCTTAAGATCAATGTAATTTAAAGTGGAATACTTATATAATTATTATCATACTAGCAATATTGTAAGACATTGCAAATACATCTAAAAACATGATCACGTTTATGTATAGTTCTATTTCATATTTATTTTCATTTTTTTCCCTCTTGTTCTATCCAAATATACTGTGGTCCCAGTGACTGTTAATCCTTCTTGAAAGGATTCAACCACCTGGTTCAACTTAGTTTTTTTTGCCATAAATGACAAAAAGAGAAAGATGAAATTACACACACTCACACATTTGCAGTTCAGGTTTTTGTGATAAAAACGGAGCTTTCTTTATAGACTCTCATGTCCCTGATAATTGGCTCAAATCATATGGAATAAAATACTTTGAAAAAAATTACCTATTCATCTTCGAAAAAAGACCTACTTGGCAATGAAGAACTACATGTTGCTTCTGAGGAGTACAAATCGTGAATTAGATGGATCCCATTTCTCTGGCTGCAATGCTATTTGAAATATTTGAAATATTAACAGCAGTGTGTTTCTCTCCTAGAGTGCATGCTACTGCATCTCTCAAACATGAGTTGTATAACTGAGCTGCTGATGAAACCAACAGTGGCCTTATTTAATGGCTGTCATTGATTCAGCTTCTACAATGGACTAGTCACCGTATTTAATACTTCTATTACTTCTATCTAATCTTCACAACTCTTTAAGGTAAATATTATCTTCACTTCACCATGAGGAACATTTGGGTGACTAATTTACTTAAGGTCACAATCCAATGAAGGTCATAGCTAAGAAGAATTCAAACCCAGATCTTTCAGACTAATACAAAAGTTCTCTAGCTTGCTCTTACATCAGAATAGTCTGTGGACTTGTTAAAACCCAGACCACTAGGCCCCACCCTCAGAGCTCCTGATTTAGTAAGCCTTGAGGAGGTCCTGACATTATACATTTCTCTGAAGTTCACAGGTGATATTGATATTTGCTTTTCCTGAACCACACTTTGAATCCTATCATTTTCCTGCACTATGTTCTGAGTTAGAATGTAGAACCCGGTAGTAAGAACCAATCATTGATTTTTCTCTAGGAGTTCTACTTATACTTTTATGGAATTTGAAATATATCCATGTAATATTTATCAAAATTTTCACAGATATTTCTGGAATTTCAGACAATTTTGGCTTTTTCTACTCTTCTCAATTGTTTGACTTCTTCAAAATGAGCACATGTAATTTTTACTATCAGTGAGTAAAAAGCTGATTGCATTTAGGAAAAAATGCAACAAAAAACTCAGAGGTGTTACTCAGAGGATACATCTCAATACTATTTTAGGAAGGGAAATATATATATCCACATACATATATAAACATAGAACATGTATATTATGCATGTATGTATGCAACATACACATATACACACATATCTTTATCTATAAAACAAAGGCTTTATTTTTTAGCTTAACCTAGGTTGGTTAGGAAAATGTCAGTTCAAATTCTGAACCAGATGCTTACTATCCACTTAGCCATGCAAAACCAATTCACTGCTCTAAATCAGTTTCTTTATGTGTACATTCAGCAAACCAAACTAGAATAATACATCCCGTAGTTAAAGGACTTTTAAAAGACTAGATAGTCTCAAAAGTTCGGTCGAGCTCTATATGCTGTACTAGTATAAATCCTCTTTTCAGAATTTGAAGGAGAAAAAGACACTTTATGATGTGAGGGTCGTTTAGATGAGACCAGAACAAACTGAAGGGTGGTTAAAGGTGCGGGGCCAGTTGGCCAGGATGCCCCTGCCACAGTTTTACATTTTTAAGTGATATCATATTACATAATAATAGCACATGACTATTTCTGTTCTGTGAATTATAATTGCTAAAGGAAATACCCTGCTATTTATAAGATGCTTAGTGCATCTGTCACCGTGGCCTTATGGCCCAAATCAAAGTGATCGGAGCTATTAAGATGATTTCCCTATTTGGCTGGGTTTTAAAGACTATAGTTTTGAAGTCAGTGGCAGATGACCTACTAATGGTGTTTAATGGTTCTCTCAACAAATTGTGAAGTACCTTGAATGACCCACTGGTTAAGTACGTAAAAGGAAAATTCCAGCTTTAATCATTTAATCTTGATTCCATCCTGTTTTTCTTTGGGACAGTGATGTTTATGTTCACCTTCAAGGAAGAATGGGGAGATTTAAAAAAAGGGGAGGGGAAAGGTAATCAAGAGTTCTTGAGTGCTGGGCTAAACATTTCATATGAGCCATCTCATTTGATCTTCACAACCCTATAGAAGAAAGAAAGGAAAAGGTGGCTAGCAGGACCAGAATACAAGGCCAAGAGCACTGAAGGCTGAGCTATGACTCACCACCGGCCCTTGATAGATGTTTTTTCTTTGGAAAAAAAAACAAAAACAAAAACAAATATTTGTCAGCACTTAAATAAATGAGCAGCATAAACGCACAAATCAAAGAGGGTCAAGAAGACATAAAAGCCAAGGCAGCAGCCGGGCGGAGTGGCTCACACCTATAATCCCAGCACTTTGGGAGGCCAAGGTGGGCGTATCATTTGAGGTCAGGGGTTCAAGACCAGCCTGGCCAACAAGGTGAAACTCTGTCTCTAAAAATACAAAAAAAAAAAAAAAAAAAAACCTAGCCAGACATGGTGGCGCATGCTTGTAGTCCCTGCTACTAGGGAGGCTGAGTGAGGCTGGAGAATTGCTTGGATCCAGGAGGCGGAGGTTTCAGTAAGCCGAGATTGCACCGCTTCACTCCAGTCTGAGTGGCAGAGTGAGTGACTCCATCTGCTCCCCTCCAAAAAGCCAAGGCTGCAAGACAACAGATTCAAGGCCCAGGTAGACATTAAGGAGAAACAAACAAAGAAAAGTTTGAGCAGGTAGAACTAACCTGGAGCTCATATACAGAGAAAGCATAAAATGAAGCAGGCATGGATGAGTATTTTGGCTGTCTCAGCCCGAGCTGTCTTGCTTCCCTGCTACCTTAGCAAACCACCTAACTGGGCTAGAAATGAGGGGCAAGTTGTTGGCTGAGAGACCAAAGTTAAGGAAAGTTAGAGCAGGCAAATTTATGGCAAAAAAGTTTCTTACCCTGAAGCTGGTGATAAATTCTCAAGGCTCATGTCTGCAGAAGGGGAAAAATGTCTCCACTCCACACGAAATTACCATCAGAATAACTTCTATGTCATTCCTGTCTGCCAGCCTCCAGATAGAAATGGTAAAACAGGCCAGAAAGAGAAGCTTCAGGGATGATACCCATTCCCTTTCCTATCCTGGCCTAAACAGCCCCAAAATGCCCTATTTTTTTCTTTGTCTATTTTCATATACAGGCCAAATAAGAGTTTGCATCTTATTCTTGGATTATCTTTTTTTTAAAAAAAATTGTGAATACATATCACAGCTAGAACGGTAATATCATTTCCAGAGAAGAGCATCAATATTTCAAATAAAAATCTTTTTTGACTTACCTAGCCATTTTCTAGTCCCTTCTTGCTTATAAACAAGGTCATTTGAAAATGGAGAATTTATTTCAGGGGCTCTAAATGCTAGAGTAGTGGCTCTTTATCCTAAGGAAGTGAGTTGAAAGAACAAAACAGGAAATCAGCATTGTAGGTAGGTTCTAGTTTGTTTGTTTGTTTGTTTGTTTGTTTTTGTCTTTATAGGAAGAAATTCCTCTAAAAGTAAAAGGAACGCTTGAAAATGAAGATTTGAACAACCATAAAAAAATAAATAAATTGTCTATTGTCTTAGTCTGTTTTGTGCTACTATAACAGAATAGCTGAGACTGGGTAATTTATAATGAGCAGAAATGTATTGGCTCACAGTTCTGGAGGCTTGAAAGTCCAATTTTAAATTGCCACCACCTGGGGTGGGCCTTCTTGCTGTGTCATCAACATGTTGGAAGGCAAGATGGCAAGTAAGCAAGAGAGCAGAAAGGACTCAACTCACTATTTTATAATGGCATTAATCTCACCCCTCAAGGCAGGACTCTCATGACTTAATGATGCCTTAAATGTCTCACCTCTTAATATTGTTACAATGGCAATTAAACTTCGACATGAATTTCAGAGGGAACATACATTCAAACCATAGCACCTCCTATATGGCTAGGCCTTGAATGGTCTGCTTCTGTTTCCATCTAAAGAAAAGAAGGCAAGGATCGGAAATGTCATTTAAGTCAGAATTTACCTGCAGAATCTGTCAATTCAGGTCTTTCCTGAATAAACCTATTTCTTCTTTTGGGCCCTAACTATATTTCAGTGTGCAGGTTTTAGTACTGCCTGGACTAGTTTTATTGCATTATTTTTTATCCATATTTAATTCCCTTTAGGCTGTATGCTGATCCATTACACAAATATTTTATTGGGCATCATCTATGTGCTAGAAGAAAAACACTGTCTTTATTCTAGAGGCTACAGTGCAGCAAGCAGATCATCTGTTAAGATAGGATGAGGACTGGTTTCTTAATTGATTTTTGTTTTTCTTCATATCATAAAGTGGGACTAATAGAAGTACTTATTTGGTAAGATTTCTGTTAGAGTCAAACTAGATTACATAAGCAAATTTCTTAGCCTATAGCCTGAAGTGTCAACACATATTAACTATCATTACTGCTAGTAGTGTCTGACATACACCAGAGGTTTTAACAAGTATTTCCAGAATGAATGGTCAAAGATTGGTTGCACACAGTGTTTAACACAATAGTAACCTTGCCTATTACAACTGGTTATATCATACATGCTAACTGGTCCCTTGACTCCAGCCATTTAATCGGTTCTAGGCAGGTTTGAATATGAAATAAAGGTAGCACCGAAGTCATTCTATTTTCAAAGACAAGTCATCCTATTTCCAGTAAATTTTTAAGCAGATACATTTGAAAGTCATGTGGCATAGCAGAAATCACACCGGATTGGAGAAAACCTAGAACGCTGATGCAGCTTCTTCCTCCACATAGATGCACGTTATTGAAATAGTCACTACCTAGACTTCCCTGGGTATTGTTTTTCAACAGTTCAACACAGAGGGTAAATAAAATCTAGTTGTTTTCCTCCTAATATTATCCGTCTGTGATTTTAGATCATTTGTACAGTAAGATTCTGAAAGGCTTTTAAAAAATGCAGATGGATAAATAAAGTGGGCTTTTTGTTTTCGCCTATAGCAGTCTTAGGTTGTTTGGGTAAATATAATTAACATAATAATGATCGTTGTTAACACTGAGAACTTCTAAAAGCCAGGCAACTTGTTAAGTGCCTTTACATGGATTTTCTAATTTAATATACTCAACCAACCAAAAGAAAGTAGTATTAGCTCCATTTAAAACAAAAAACAAACATACAAAAACCCTGAAACTGAGAAATGTATTCACTTGCCCAAGGTCATATAACTAAAAAGCAGAATTAGGACATCTGACCCTTAACTATGGTATACTTTACATATTCTACAGACATTCTACAACAGTGAAACAAAAAATGTTCAGCCTGGCACCACATAAAGTTAATTGATTTTTAAGCTCCTTTCACTGATTGGTCATTAGTAAAATAAAGTCATCATTTTAAATTGGCCAACTATATATAGATCAATAGACAGATTCTTAAAAAAAAATCTCCAAATTTCCCATAAAAGAAACCCTCAAATGACAAGTTGCCTTTTCAAGGCATAACATTCTGCTAAGAAAATATTATTCTATCTGCTCTCCTATCACCTCACCTTCTGTCAACCTAATGGAAGACAACTCTAAGCGGACGGTGTCAAAAAAATGTAATTCACAAATTTAAAAAAAACGTTCCTTTTTAAATAAGTCTCACATGCACAGATTCTACTTGTTGGCTCTGGGTCTCAAAGCTGTTGGGAACACCAGGAAGAGCATGAGATATTGCAAATGGCAGGGAGCCTATTTCTAACTGGCCACTGAGGCTGTGTGTTGGGAAATAAGGTATAGGATCCTGAATAAAACCTCCAAACATTATTTCTAAATGGAAACTGTTCGTTTTGACTCAGCTGCCATTGGAAGGCAGTAAGGCCCTATTTTGATAGTGCATCAGTGAAGGCCTTAAAGTTAATTACAGCTTTGTATTTACTCTGATGCTATTATGTGATATTTACCAATGAAAAGAAGACGGTTTAATCACTGAGATGGTTATAATGTGCACTTGTCTCGTTTTATTCATACCGTGGGGGAAAACATGTAATTGTGTAAAAAAAAAAAAAAGGAATAAACAATTTCATCTATTCTTAAATTCCATAACAGGCATTAAGTGAATCCAAGTTATTGTAGTGACCTTGTATGTCTAGTGTACCACGCTTCTCATTTTTCTAACATGAAACCTGTTTTAAAGACTTTCCTATTCTGAAATGGTTAATTTCAAATTTTCTCAAGGTATTCTCCTCTGAGCCCCATTACTAACATATGATTGTCACTGCAACATGGCTTTACTGACACATTGGTGTTAAAAGGCAGTGACAGAGCCAACAGGAGTGAACCGAAGCCATTTATATATACTGTAGAACTACACTGACAATCCAAAGAAACACACCATCTGCATTCTGTGTTGCTGCAACCTACTGAACTGTGGGTTTGCAATTTCAAAATTCAGAATGTCATGCCCGACTCCACTTTAGGGAGCTCCCACAGCTGCTACTTTTGCTTCCCTGCCTTCAGAATTCTGATGCTGAAGTTAATCTATAAGGACATCCTAGTGCAGTGATGGAGACGTGGCGGTAGGGCATGCTAGAGTACCACGTATTTTCATGCATTTATTTATTCAAGCTGTGTGGCTTTTTATCCCCCCTTCCCTTTGCAACTTATCAACCTGAACCCTCAGACACTCACACCCACACAATGATCTCAGCAGGCAAGGAGGAAAAGCAAAAGCAAATGCACTTTAGGGAAGGAACGGGAAACCGACACTGAAATGGCCATTACAGGGCATTTCAATTTTACCTGTGGTTTCAGCTTCTGCTCCAAGTGCATGCAATGAATGTGGCCTGATTACCTTAATTTAGTGATATTGGCAATAATCACAATGGCAGGCAGTGCCTAAGAGATTGCCCTTGACAGTAGAGTCACAGAGATGGGGATGTGGAAAATTTCTGTTGAGCACAACACACAAAAGGAATAATAGAGAGATGCTCAGGGATCCATATCCTGATAGAAAGGTAGATGGCAAAAAAAAGCGCATTTCTCTTAGTGATTAACCGTAGGTTTGATGAGTTGGTTTTCTCGTGGTCTCTTCTAGCATTATGAGTCTCAACTCCATGGTAGGATAAAAGAGAAGCTGAGATATAAAACCACCACAGAGATAGTTTAGTGTAGATTTGACTTAGAATTGAGAAAGGAAAGTTTTGAAAAATGAATAAGAATTAAAAGTAAAAACAAAATCAATTGATGTCAAAGGCAAAACCCCAATGGCCATTCCTTGAATAGGAAGAATCATGAACCTACTGAAGGGATCCTTTCTAGTTGTGTTCTTGACTGCTGAGAGGAAGCAGATTTTCTGCCTTTGATGACCACGGTCATTTTAAATTAGGGAAGACTACTGGTTTAGAGGAATTGTAAATGGGATGAGCGTCAAGGGTTAATGATACTATAAGTTATCAATGTGATAAGAAAAAAAAGTCTGAAAAGTGACCAAGGGATGATCAGTTGAAGACTGGGACACAAGAAGACATTGGTATTGGGGGGTGTGCAGAGGAAGGCTGGGGCATTATTGACTGTGTGCTTTTTGTTGGCAAAATCCTTAGAAGAGCATAATTAGCCAAAGTAAAGCAGAACTGTTTACACAGTTATAACTCTGTCCTACGCAATATGAGTACCAGATTCTAACTGAAATTATCAATTTAAATTCACTTGTTCCAGGCTTTCCTCCATTGCAATGTCTCAAGAAATTCTTAACAAGCTTTAAAAAGACAGAAAAATATTGGTTGACATTATCTGACTCTACTGATTGTACTCAATGGAATATCCTCTACAGAGTTTACTAAAGTGAACTTGGCCGGGCGCGGTGGCTCACGCTTGTAATCCCAGCACTTTGGGAGGCCGAGGCGGGTGGATCAAGAGGTCAAGAGATCGAGACCATCCTGGTCAACATGGTGAAACCCCGTCTCTACTAAAAAAAAATACAAAAATTAGCTGGGCATGGTGGCACACGCCTGTAGTCCCAGCTACTCGGGAGGCTGAGGCAGGAGAATTGCTTGAACCCAGGAGGCGGAGGTTGCAGTGAGCCGAGATCGTGCCATTGCACTCCAGCCTGGGTAAGAAGAGCGAAACTCTGTCTCAAAAAAAAAATAAATTAAAAATAAAAAAATAAAGTGAACTTGACACACATATACAAACATAAGTGTGGGGATGTGTGGATATGCATGTGTATATATTTGTACCTATGTATATGTATGCATACACACACATGCACAAGTAAACATGTATGTCTACTCATACCTAACTAAAAATTATCTACAGTGAGTTTCTAGAATCTGTCTTTAATCCATCCTCAGAAAGGAATAAAGAAACACGTAGGCAGATATGATTACAAGAAAGGTTTAATTCCAGATCCAAACTTACATGGTATAGTGGCCCCAGTACTGCATCTGCTCATGTACAACTCTGTACAGGAATGGTCATTGATTTGTATCATGTTGGCTATATCAGTAAGAGTTTGCGTAATTTCTCCATTGGTGATCCTTCACTATTCATTCATTCATTCCTTCACTTAGCAAATATTTATGATGCATCCATTACATACTAGGCGTTGTTCTATCAAGCCCTAAGGATACAGTACATATCTCTGCTTTTACGAAGCTTACATTCTTACAGTATGTAGATGAGTAAATAAATAAGCAAATGTTAGATCAGGAAACACGAGGCATGAGAAAAAAGAACAGGGAGTGAAGGGCAAGTGGGGTACACAGAGCTTTATACTTTACAGGGAGTAGGCAGGGAGAGACAATGTTTGAGCAGAGACCTACAGGGAGTAGAGAGTGAGCCATGCTAACAGACCTGTTCCAGGCAGAAACTGTGAAACACAAAGAGACACTTTGGACCCAAGATCTCTGTTTCACAAGGTGGATTTCTATAACTCTAGCTACAGTTGTTTCTAATTTTCTTTTTCACTTAACAAAGGTGAGAAATGTAAAAAGGATTTGTTTACCCCCACTGCTTGCGTTCTGTAGAATGCTCACTCCCAGAAACAGCCCACCCACTTCAGCTATTCATTCTATTCATTAGAGGACTCTATCCTTGCCTGCTTCTCCTTCATCTTTGTTTTAGGAAAAGCAGGGATTCTCTACTTCCTGAAATACACATAAAAAGGGCCAATTTTCAAGTTTAGCACCCCTTTAAAAAATCATCCTCACCATGTCCGTTATTGACTCTATAACATGTCTCTAAGCACTTTCTATCTTACGATATTAAATATTATTTTTGGCAACAGAAGCCTATTCATTCCATGGGTATCTTTGAGTTACGCTTACTCTCAACTCTGTGAATACCTCCAAAATCTGCTAAAAGAAAATTATGGCCATCATATGTCGGGCACCTTGCATATTACCACTTGTCAAAGAATAAAATATAAAAGACCAAATTAATAGAGAAAATGGTCATGTTATCTAATTATCTGTGAAAGTTTTGGAGCAGATTGGTTAAAAGTAAGTTAACAACCAGATGGTACCAACTTACCTACTAATTTTGCAAAATTATAAAATAATGATGCCATCGAATCCTACCCACCTTGTCACTGAATTACAGCTATAGTTAAATTACTGGTGTAAAATGTTAAAAGTCATTGGATCATGTTTAAACAACCACAAAAGCATTAATACTTTTTGATCTAGTAGTTTCAGTTCCAGAAAATTACTCTAAATGTATGTAAAATTGTTTCTTGAATCTTATTTATTATAGTAAAAAGTGGAAGGGACCTAACTATTTAACCAAGAAATGGTTAAGTAAAATGTAGCACATCAATCCAATTAAGGGTATTTATTGATTAAAAAGGAAAACATTTAAGAAATATAAGACAGAAGTATAATTGAAAAAAGCATGTAAAAGTGTAACTTTTGTATAAAAATGTATTTTTTTCCATAAAAATGGATCCAGATAGATGAATACTTTGGCGAAAATGAAAAAAAATGAAAACTATTAATTTGTTAGGAATAGGTGATAGGTAAATGTGTGTATCATTAATATATATTAAGGCTACACATATCACATCCTTATAATAACACATTAAAATGTTATTATTGCTTTAATGTTACTTATAGATTTCAAATATAATTTTAATGCCAAACAAATTGCTCATCAAGTCTGTGAAATTGTATTAGACGGTGATGTCCTATTTTTGCAAAAATGTGTCACAATATCTTTAAAACGACATCCATCTCATCTTATGTAAGGATTCCAGGGCTCTTAACTATATTAAATCACATATTAAGCATATTTTCTCATTTCTCCAAATTCAAGATTTTAATTCTCTTTAATGCCCTATTTTTAATTGGAATGTTGCTAAATCCGTTGACAGTCTTACCAACAATTTTAACAGCCTTTTAATTTGTCGTCTAGAAAAGTATAACTCTTCATTAACTTTGGGAGACACAGCATTGCAGTTGTGATATATCATTCCTCATTTTATTAACAATCTACTTAATGAAATTCAGGCTTCAAGCAGATGATGGTGATAATGTAAGCACTTGCCCTGGATTTGTTTTTTTCTTTGACAAAATTAAGAATTTACTGATAAGCATAATAGGAGAACAAACATTCAATTCTTTAGGAGTGCAGGTGGGAAAAAAACTAACGAGAGATTTTGGAGCCCACACTTGTATAACTAATATCCCTATGAATATTTTCCAGAATGCCCGATATCCTTCCAAGATTATTTGCCACTCTATAAGGCAATGCTGAGGGGATATGTCAGTCATTCAACATTTATAAAGATAATCCTCTTGGACCAGGGGTGGTGGATGACATAATCGGGTAGAAGATCTTGTTGAGCATGAAAATGACACTTGGCACGGGGAGTAGGTGGAGGAGAAAGGACACTTATTTTGGGGAATCTGGTGGTTCTTTACTACAAATGGGATTCACCTATATTTGTACCTTTAAACATAGTTGCAGTTCTCTCTCACCAGCATCTTCCTACTTTAGTGCTAATTATTTGGAATTAAAATGATTACATATATCCAAGGATCTACCAAGTCAGTTAAAGAGCTAGAACTGAGTCTACATAGAGGCAGAGATGGGGCAAATGATGGGAGAAGGGTCTCAATCATTTATGCCTCTTTTGGTCTCATTTTAGGGGAGAAAACAGAGGCTTAAGGTGGTAAGTGACTTGCCAAAGTGAAGTACGTTGGTGTCAGAGACTTAATAATAAATGCTGTAGGCCATATAGACATTTGGTCTACTATTAGCCCCCACTTACCCTTGCTGTAAAGCGTTGCTTAGAGCAAGCTTGTTCAACCTCTGGCCTATGGGCTGCATGTGGCCCAGGATAGCTTTGAATGCAGCCCAACACAAATTTGTAGACTTTCTTAAAACATTATGAGTTTTTTTGCAATTTTTTTTTAATCTACCTCATCAGCGATCTTTAGCATCAGTGTATTTTACGTGTGCCCCAAGACAATTCTTTTTCTTCCAGTGTGGCCCAAGGAAGCCCAAAGCTTGGACACACCTGGAATTCTTCCATCATGGTCTGAAGAACATAGATGCCCAGAACAGAGAAAATTGAGTCAAGAGTCAAGGTCAGGCTGGACATGGTGACTCCACTTACAATTCCAGCACTTTGGGAGGTGGGTGGGTCACTTGAGGTCAGGAGTTTGAGACTGGCCTGGCCAACATGGCAAAAAACCTATCTCTACTAAAAATGCAAAAGTTAGCCAGGCGTGGTGGCAGGTGCCTGTAATCCCAGCTACTTTGGAAGCTGAGGTGGGAGCACTGCTTGAACCCAGGAGGTAGAGGCTGCAATGAGCTGAGATCATGCCATTGCACTCCAGTCTGGGTGAGAGAAGGAGACTCCATCAAAAAAAGAATAGAGTCAAGGTCAAGGCTTCATGAAGGCAGGGCTATCCTGTCACCTGACTCTGCTTTGCCATGGTCCGGTCTGGAAGGGCATGTACTGAACCCTCTGAGAACACTGCAGTGTAAACCAAATAATTTGGGCAGCATCTAAAGAGAGAGTTATGAAAGATAACTGAGGAGAGAAAAAGCATCTTCTCACAAGTTTTTTTTTTTCTTTTGTTCAGGTTTATGTAGCAAATGTTATAACACACTGAGTTTGATTTTCACATAAGACCGATTTCTCCCATGGGAATCAGAAACCTTTTTTTTTGTTGTTTCTTTCTCATATCATGATATAGCCCTCCCTAGGAATGATTTGTTGTATAGGTGGAAAGCTTCTCACAGATACATAGAAAATGAGACAGAAAAGGAAGTCCTGTCTGTATCTCTTGACTCCATTTTTTTTGTTGTTCTGGGAATGTCTGCTTTGGACCACAATGCAAGAGCTCCTTCTGACATAAACTCTAAGCAATATTTTACAGTCACAGCAAGTGGAGACTAACAGTAGACCAGATTGTTATATAGCATATTGTACTTATTATTCCTTGTTCTAACCGTATTATTAATGGTCACCTGATTAAAACACATCACATCCAACAAATCACTTGACTGTATGCACAAACTCTTTAAATATGTTTAAAATTATGATGTTATATGTGTTCATGAACACAAATATATAAATACAAGTTTTAATGTGTTTAACCTGTGTAATATGTTACATGTGATTTATATAATATGTATTTAACATGTGTATATTTATGCACATGTGTATATGTATACAACAATATAAGCATATGGTCAAGTAAAAACCTGTACTTAGGCTTACAACTCCAAATGTCCTGGGATTTAGTCATCATGATGCCATTGCAAAGAAACTGAGGATTACATGATATCATATGACCTTAAAAAATTCCCCCCTTAACTAGGCTCCAAATAAAATGCCATAAGATCCCTACATTCATACAATTTAAAATTGGCTTAACAAAATATCATTACAACAGAACGATGCAGTTCAGAATATGATATAAAGGGATTGTTACATATGTGGCTGAAAATTTAGAATATGATTTGTAAGTAAAATTTAAATTTTGTCTTAAAAAGCAATTTTGATTTTAGATGCATGCCCCAAACATTTATACCTATATCAAAACCTAGCCTACTTGTTCTTTTATTACCTCTACATTAGCATAATTTTAAATACAAATGTATTCTGGAGAAATGAGTGACATATACAAAGATTTATGTAAAATGATATTCACTGAAGTATTATAATAAAAATGTACGAAAACTAAAATTCTATTGGAAAAAAGATTAAATGGCAAGTGCAGTGTGATATATCCATATGACAATGCCACATCGTTGTTAAAGAAATAATATTTCAGAAGAACAATTTAAGAAAAGGAAAACATTCATGACAAAAGTAAAATGAACAAGTGGTATATAAATAGCACATATAATTCCTATTTTGAAAATACATTCCACATACACACAAACAGCTCAAAGGCTGGGAAATAAATACGCCAAAATGATAAAAACAATTGCTGTGCAGAGGTAAAATGATAGGCCATTTTAATTTTCTTCTTTATACGCTTATTATCTCCAAATTCTTTAGAATAGACATGAATTATTTTTATAACCAGAAAAAAAGAGTACAACGCAAAGTAATTTAAAAGACTTTTTAAAGACTGATCCTTCAAATTACCTAAAACCCCATCTGGCACCTGTCACCTACTCTTCTCAATGAAGCTTGGTTATCCAGTCACGTTCAAATGTCCAGTGTCCCCTGAGCCCCAGATCAAGTCAAGTGCTACTGAACGCGCTATTTTCCCAAAATAAATAGTGAGGACAAGCTCTGAGTACGGAGCATTGCATGTTAAATATTTATTGTAATTATTAATAACACAATGCTTCGATTTAGAGGATACTTAATAAAATAAGAATAAACTGTGTTCATACCAAGTCCCTAGCTGTTAGAGGTTCATCTAGGTCCCAGCATACCAATTATTTACATTTAGTATGAACTAATTTACTGTTATTATCATTTTTATTAACATCATCAATTTCTCTGATTCACTTTCACACATTCCAGGGGAATCAACAACACTAATTTTCCAGCCTATAACTTGTATGTAACAAGCAAGCCTGGTGTATGTCTCTCAGACAAAATTAATTCTTTCTTATTTTAGTTGTTTCAGGTTCAATCCTGATCAAATGAAATTCAAAACTCTATTTGTTGTTTTTCTTTTTTTTTTCCCCTGAAACACAAAACCTCCTACACAGTAGTCACTGCAACTGCATCAGACAAGAAGCAAATTCATGTATTTATTAAGTTTTCTCTGAAAGAAACACATTATATCCAAGAGTGAGAATGCTTCTTTTTTTTCTTTTCTTTCTTTTTTTTTTAAACAAGTGCCAGGTGATAGCATCAATAAACACTAACACTGTGTACTCTAAGGAGGACTTTCTACAAATATTTTTAAAGGCTCCTTTTGGCTCTGAATAAAGCAATATACTGGGACAGCCACAGGAGCATGAGTGGAGCTGTGAGAAGCCATAATCTGAATTTGCTAAGAAAATGTAAGCAAAAAATTGCAAATAAAACTGCTTATATTCATGTAACTTGTTTGGCGACAGCCGTAGAGCATAAGGAAAGCTGCTATAACTCATAACAGCATCTTGTAATAAAACAGCTCTATGCATCCCTCTCAAACTGCTCAGTGCTCACATCTCATCAGATGGCTGAGTAAGCACTACGCTTTGGGACAGTAAATCTGTTTCCAATATGGTCTACATTCACAGATATACGCTTCAGTATTCATCCGAAGACACTTCCAGCTAAGTACTTATAAAGAAAGGGTAATCATATATTTAAATATCAGGATGCTATTTTCTCTGTCTATTTTAGTAATCTAGTTCACACTAGAGCAAACCTAAATGGATCCCGGGAAACCTTCAGCAAACTCAACTCTAACTCACAGCACAAAGTCTCTACTATAAGGGTCTCCAGGAAGCCTTGCCTTCTGCTCCCATAATACCATGGTTTTGTCTACCAGGTCGTTTCTCTGTGGTATTAACATTATAAGACTCTTTCAACCTCTCCTGCAATAGCTTGTGAGTTTCCCGAGAGCATGGACTATAACTTCTCAGCATCTGTATCCCCAGCTCCCAAACAAAACTAGAGATAAAATGAACCCTAGGTTCAGTGTTTGTTGACAGAGTGATCTCCTGCAGCTTAAAGTCATAGCCTGGATTTGAGGTTCTAAAGCCTATGCATAGTCCTAAGGTTTGAAAAGGCGTGAGGATAAAGCACATAGCAGAGGTTTTCCAACTGTTTGCAGACATTCGTTTTTCTGAGGGGTTCATCTTGATTTGAGCTTTGTAAGAGATTGTGTCTATTCTATAGGTGTTCCTTGACTTACAAATCAACCCATCATACGTTGAAAATATGGTGAGTCAAAAGCATATTTTCGACTTATGATATTCTCAATTCACAACAAGTTTATCTGGACTTAATCCCATCCTGAGTCAGAAGTGTGCTGAATGCATATCGCTTTTGCACTATAGTAAAGTGGAGAATTGTAAATCAGGGACCATCTGTAGTGTCAACCCAGTGGGGTCAGAGAACGGGAGAGCAGCCATCTTTGTTCTTTCTGTTCTTTCTGGTATCAGACCCATAGCAAACTTACCTGCTTCAGTGTAGGGATACAAAACAGGAGACTTCTTAGAAGGGACAAGGATCCTTCTATACGAAAGTTATTGATGATTGCTTTTTTTTTTTTTATCAGTTAACCACACCCCCCAACACACACACACACACAATATAGATAAAAATTTAAGTCTCTACAAAATTAGGTAATTCAGAACTCCAGGCAATTCTAATGATACTTCTATTAAGTGTCAAGTTTGGGCTATATTGATTCTGAGCTTTGAGCAGGAACGCCCTCCCACCCCTTTACCCCCAAAAGGGTTTCCCTTTGTTCATCTTTAACGTGGTAGTTCTGTATGTGTGTCTTTAGGTTAGAAACTAGAGAAATGGAAACACTGTGGTCTCGATTAAGCCTAATACTTGGCAGACTTCATCTCTTAGAGAGAGAATACCTCCAGCAGAGCCTGACAGCATATTTACATGAGGAACATTGTGAGATTTGGGCCACAAGTAATGCTGCATCCAGCCAAGTGAGAAGCAGAATTCAGGGCTGGAAAGATGTTGGCCCTGTTTCTGGGTGAACACAGACTGGCTCTGATGGGCAGTGTGGCCTGAGGGGAACACAGCATTCTTGGAGACTGCTGGGTACAGTCTCCTGGTCTGGGGCAGCACATCTCACAGGAAGTCCCTGTCAGTACATGATCATGTCTGAGCACAGGGTGATTTTCTAATAGAGCTGAGGAGTTTACAAAGTAATTTCGGCATTTCACCCACAGTAGCAATATGGTGCTAATAAATACTCTTTACAAAGTATTTTGTCATCAATGAACTTCACCACTAGAAAAGTACTGGGTGTAAGAACTTGGTCTAGGATACCAATTGTACAGAGGATGACTCTGGTCCCGAGAGACTTGTCTCAGGATTAGGCTAGGTCATCCTGCTTCAAATTCTGTGCTCTTCTATTGATTTTAAGGATTTCAGAAAATCTGAGTTGCTGAAAGATTGGTGCAGAGGAATGAGTGAGGAAGGAAGCAAGAGGTGGAGAGACAGGCGCCTGTGTTTCTTGGCAGGACAGGACTTTGACTTACTCTGATCCTTCCTCTCTATTCACACAGGAAACAGCAGGAGAGAGACAGGAGATGAAGAGGTCTAGGCAAGGATGGGTGAGGACGCAGTAAGGAGCTGAAATCTGCAGCAGGCAGAGAATGGCCCACCCCATCACTTAACAAAGGTGAGGAGGTGACAAGGTTCTCCTTTTGTTCAGAGAAGGGAAAGGAGCTAGCCACAAAAGATAGCAACAGCAAAGAGACCCAAGGACCACAGTCCCAGTGTTAAAATTGTATGGACACTGGAGAGCAAAGGAGAGATTTCCGGCTTGTGCTTCCTACTTGTCTTTACTCTTGCTAAAATTAAAACAGATTTTCTTTTTTTACTCAATGTGAATCTCAACTCTGAATTTAGGGGAAGGAACAATGGACCTTACCAGCAGGTGATGCTGCTGAATGAATACTGAATGGGGTGGTGGGAGCTAGGATTTTTGCTCTAAATTTAAGAGCTTGTGTTACTTTGGTAGCTACATAAGCTCTCTGAGTCTTAGTTTCCTCATCTGTCAAATGAGGGGCTTGAAATAGATGGTCCCTAAAGGTTTGCTGGGTTCTGATATTCGATGGTCATGGCATTTTTGAGAGTTTCCATACCCTGATCCTCTATGGTTTCCAGAGAAATAGCATCTGTCACATCAATGACACACCATTTGTATCCCTCCCTTTATTTTTCTCCTGCTAAGGTGTTTTAATCCTGACAGTATAATAGAATAAATCACAGCCATCAGAGATGGGAGTGACACTGGCCACACACATTAGAGATAAACAGTCAAAAATCGCTCACCCGTGCCTTCCCCTTTGCCCACAGCCTCTGCTGTCTGACAACACTAAGCTTGAACTACGATTTCCATCTGGCTGCACAGATCTGAGCACCAAAATAACCCTCTGCATTGTCTTAATAGCTGTAATGATACTCTGCCTTCTAGCAGCCTGCCTGTCCAGACCATCTCAACATATGGATTTGATTTCCTCCCTCTAGCCAGTGTTGAGGGAAGTATGGTTTTCACATAGTCAGTCAATAGCCACTTTCTTACACCTACTAGCAGCAGCTACTGGAGACTGATTGCTTGGGTTTGATTCTCTTTTCACCCCTTTCGTACAAGTTACCTGCCCTTGGTCAAGTAACTAACATCTCCAGACCATAAGCATAGTTGTCCATAAGCATAGTGATGATTTTCATGTACCAACTTTAGAGGGAATAGTGAGGCATATCGTTAACATTCAGTAAATGTTGTTCAGTTATTAACATGATTGCCACAAGTCTTCTGTGTCTGTGTTAGATAAGAGAAAGAGGGTATTACAGTGTTACAGAATTGGGAAAGTGGATGCTGATGACAGAAAGTTCCAGAAAGACACAGTTCCCAGAATAATTGGTCTGAGGACTGTATAAATAATATGAATAGTTGATTTTAATGATAAGCCCTTATCCACTGTTGTTTTGTTTTCTTATGACTTGGCTTAGCTGGCACTCGGAATCTATCTGTTAAAGTTGCCTGTGAACAGGGAGCTGTGATGTTCTGTCCAACCAGAAATGTGTAGGTCTGTGCACAACAGAGGATTTTCTAGATTTTTTTTTTTTTAAGATCCTTTCCTCTTACAAAAAAAGGGCTATGACACACCTGAATCAAATCACCTTTCAAAAGTCAAGAAACAAATCATTGTCCCCTAAGGATGACTAAGGGGCAAGACGCCAGTACTTACTGTGTGTCTCAAGCAAGCTTACAGAAGCTAGCGAAGACCACCTGGTTTGAGACAAAGTACAACAGGGTTGGACCTACTGCTCTGCTCCAGAAAGCAAGATTTGTGGAAAAGGGCCACGATCTGATTGAAAAGTGCTTTCATTGTGCTCCACAAAATAACCATTGCTTATATCTATAATTCTTACCAGATCCAATATAAGGAGCAGGCTACTGCCTTTAGCGTTTGAACAAACTCAGAGTCCCCAAACTTCTGTCAGATACACCAGCACCTCCTCTAGGAACTGGGATGCTGCTTCCCCTTAAGGAACCCTGGGTAGCTTTTGTTGTCCCTGTTCCCATTGTCACCGCTTTGCATTTGTTTCCCAATGGGAAGCCAGGGACTTCTTCAATAATGTAAATTATGTTATATTGCTCTGGAACTTGGAACTCAACATCTTCCATGAATTCCCATTGTCCCCTTAGCTCTCATGATCATAATCTCTCAACCTTAGTTTTTCCATTTTTAAAAAAGGGGATATTATTGAATTGATACACGTGAGGTGCATTGGAGGATCCCTGGCACCTAATGAAGAACTCAGTGCAAGGTGTTTTTATCATTAACAAAACAAAACAAAACCTCTGTGAAAGAAGATGCTTTCTGTTCATTTAATCCCTGACACAGTCCATTTATAAAATGTGCTGAATCCCTGCCAAGAATGCTGGATGATTCCAGTTCTGTTTAGGACAGAAAACAAATAGCTTACAGTATCAAGTTACCACATCATTTAAGGTTCTATAAGTAATCATCCTCTTGAGATGTAAACTGAGATTGAACAAAAGTAAGTTGTTGGCACAGATATTATTTCTACATTGCCTGGTTTTCTAAGCAAGCTGTCTGAGTTTCCTGAAAAGGGTTGAAAAGGGTCTTTACAAACCTTGTAAAGACGTTCTAAGATCTGAGGCTGAAACTATAGCATGTGTTATTACTGCTGTTTTTGTGAGCCACTGAGGAAATACGCAAGGTGTGTGCTTATAGGATCTAGAAGAGAAACAAAATGCTAGTCGGCTTTCACTCAGGGATTGGCTAAAAATACCGTGACATGCAGTACATAAGTATGTCCTAGAAAGCTCTCATGGTGTCCAGACGGCCAAGCTGCAGCTCTGGCTTTGTTTGGCAACAAAGATGACTTAATCATGCATGAGAGAGTGGGAGATTCAGACAAACCTGAATGAAAAACCTTTCCTTCCAATATCCAATGTCCTTCCCAATCTACCCTGGTAGAATCGAAATAGGACAGGGCAAAAGGTTGCCTTTTGGAGAGGAGGAAAAGAGATATGGTGGTCAGGGGTAGTACAGGAAAGAGCTTTGAGTATGGCAATGATCCTTCTCCATTCTCATGTATGATAGGATCCCCTGTTCAACAACTATTTATTAAATGTCATGTACGTGGCGGTATGGCTGGTTCTAAGGGAGATGGAAAGAAGAGTGAGGCACTGTCTTTCAAAGAATTTATAGGGTGTGTTTATAACTTCCTATTCTGCACTGTCTGAAATCTGATGTGACAGCTCTGAAGAGCGAAAAACAATATCAGGTTTGCTAAGCATGTGTTTAGAAAACTCCCATGTATTCAAAACAACAACAGCAACAAAAAATTCAACTGGGATACTCCATAATATTTTTGCATCTGTCATGTAAATCTAAAACTATCTTAAAGAGTTTACAAAAATTCTTAAAAAAAATCAAATAAGCAAAGAAAAAAATCACACAGTTTCTTATGGAAAACAAATAAAAGAAGTTACAAATATTTACTAAATACCAAACCATGTCTGGAACTCAAGCTCAATGCCTTCTTTTTAAATCTACCATTTCCTGGCCGGTTGTGGTGGCTCACGCCTATAATTCTAGCACTTTGGGAGGCCAAGGTGAGTGGGTGGAATACAAGGTCTGAAGTTCAAGACCAGCCTGGCCAACATGGTGAAACCCCGTCTCTACTAAAGATAGAAAAAATTAGCTGGGTGTGGTGGCCTGCTCCTGTAATCTCAGCTATTTGGGAGGCTGAGGCAGGATGATCACTTGAACCCAGGAGGCAGAGGTTTCAGTGAGCTGAGATCATGCCATTGCACTCCAGCCTGGATGACAGGGTGAGACACTGTCTCAAAAAATAAATAAATAAAAATAATAAATAATAAATCCACCATTTCCCAAGAAGTCCTGTGGTATACATCTGCCCTTATAGTCTTCTTTTGGCCTACACAGTGACTTTTAAAATGAATTAGCTGCCAAATGTCTTAATCCAATTTTCACTGAAAGCAGAGGCTGAGACTGAGGCTGTGAACAAGCAGTTTATCTGAGAAGCGATTCAAAAGAGCAAGAGTAAGGGACAGTGGCAGAAAGACAAGGAAAGGGAAAGCCAACACAAGGATGACTTATAGAGTCAGCCATTGCTGCCGTGGGTGCCTAATCATGATGGTGCTGGACCGTCCCAGGAGTCTTAGGCTGTGCCTCTCAGGATGAGGGGAAGAAGCGTTTATCATCAACTTCTTATCTTCTGGCTTCTGAACCCACCCTTCAAGGAAGTCCCACAGCTGCTAACTTCCTGCACTTCATGGGTTGTATATACATAATTGTCCTGGTCCTCAAGGGCATTTAGCACTTTATTATCAGAAAAATCTGGGGCCAGGATGTTGTGCAAAAAGTCTACTTAAACTGTTCCACAAGTGACCATTACAGAACCACTTTAAATCGGGGGATTATATGTAAAAATAAATCCACATTGCCCAATTTTCTTCAGGAACTGGGAAATCTAGCAACTCTATACCTGAATTCTCTGGAAACACAAACCTGCCAGCCTTGAGAGACACTGTTTGGCCATACAGATTTCAGATCAGGACAGTCCCCACTATGATGGACAGTTGAAAACCTAGCCTACTTCAACCGTTTATCTTACCTGCCTGGCCCTTGTGAGTATAGGACTTTTGACCTTTACTTAGCTATTCATAGTCTCGATACATATTCACATTGAAAAGGAGGTAGAGACCCACTATGTTAACGCAGTGTTCCCCTACTGACTTTATCTTTCCACATACATGTAACTAGATCATTTTCTTCCAAGGATAGGTCCAAATTCATCATTACTGCTTTGACTTTGAAGATGTTGGATCAATTAATTATTACCTATTACCTTCCAAGCCAGGTATTCAAATTAAATCCCCACTGTTAATGTTTGACATAATGCGGGCTGAGAAGCAGGGGTGCCAGAAGAATCAGTCCACCTGCTTCTTCTGACTCAAGAACAAAGAGGTGGCCCATGGCACCAAGGGCCTGCAATGCCTAATACACCAGCAAATAGTTACTCATTATTGCTTTAGAAATACTACATAATGAGCTTCTGTTACATTGCATTTATTAACCCAAACCCTTGAAGAATCAGGAGGCTCTATTATGAGCTTCTGAGTGAAAAGTGAGAATCTAAGTCACTCTGCTAAGTATGAGGTCCTGTAAGTTTGAAATGTCATCAGTTACCAAAGAAATGTTATATTCTACGGAGTATGTCCTTTTACACTCAAATCCCTTGAGGCATTTTATTTATATAAAGATATGGTTTTTAAAAATGCTGATGCCTGGGTCCTTTCTGCCACAGATTTGGATTTAATTAGTCTTGGGTGAGACTAGGACATGCAGACTTTTCAAAACTGCCCAGGAGAGTCCAATGAGTCACCACTGGTCTAGAGACAAAAATGGGATGGTCTGTGGCCATGTTCACTGTCCTCTTAAGGCTCAGCTAGGACAACTCAGCACTTTGCTGTAGCCCCCCTGCTGTTCAGCCTCTGGGTTTGTGAAGCAGAAGGTGTTAACTAGGTCAGCTGTGTGCAGAGCTTTTGCAGGGCATACAAATGGAGGTCAGAGTGCAAGCATTAAATGAAATGCCACCATAAACTAGGAAGAATTTGAACCCAAGGCTGCTAGGCAAACAGAAGTCTTTTTGCAGCTGCTGGTGTCACCTGAACTTGCAGTCATTTTGGGAGGGATCTGTTTCGCCTATGGATACTTATCCTGCAGTTGACTGGATCTTTATTTATTTATTTTTTCTGAGGACATTAAAGTAGTATGCCTCCCTTCTATCAATGTTCCAGCTGCAGCCAATAGGTCCATAGAAACTAATTTAACCCACTGGAATTACTCTCTAAATAAACTCACCATTTTGGTGCTTCAAATAAATTCAGTGATTTAATTCCCCCATACATAGATCAGACCTTAACTGCCGAAGGACAGAAGGAGGAGCACATATTAGGAGGTAGCAGTGGACATGTGGCAATTTGAAAGAAAGTGCTTCAGACTATTTTTAAACTGAAATGTATCCCACTGGGACCGCAACTGCCCAATGCCGACTATTCAAAAATCAAGGTGAACACAAAGAAGCTTCACATTTTGTGGGTCTGGCCAAAGAAAAAGGTCTGGGAAAGGAGGGAGAATCACAGATTTAGCTGAGTGAGAATGCATCAGAGTCCATCTGACTTTTCTCTGTGATTTGTAGTTTTCTTTCCCCCTCATCCTTGAAAAGATTTTTCTGTCTTAGAGAAAATGCATCAAACATAACGCTGATAGTAACTTTGGTAAAATATTCCAAATGTTATAAAAGTCTATTGGACCTTATTAAATAAGTCTCTATTGCACTTATTTTTAATATCGTGGTACACACTCTGTATTTGTTCTGATCACTCCCAGCAGAGGTTTATTACTAAAGTAGATCTGACTTGAGGTTGAGCAGAAGGGAAGGCAGTCAGTGCAGGAGGAATATTGAGTAACTTGGTGGTGTGAGAGAGTTTGGCTGCAGCAGAGAAAAAGGGAGCTTGTGAGATGTGCATGCCAATTAAGGTGCTCAAGAAATGAACATGAATTCATTTTGAGTACACACTAGCCCCCTCCTCTTCATATGTCCCTTAGGGATGCTTCTGGAATTGCCAGAGCTGAAAATTAAATTATAAACCTAAAACATGACATTGAAAATGTAATGTCTCCTTTGATAATATCAGTGTGATGATTCATCCGTGGGTGGGGCAGAGCCACTCCTGGACGCAGACTGTAAGGCATGGTAAGGCTGATAACTGGAAATTCTTGCGACTCTCACCATGCAGTTTTTACCAAGGCTCTGGTCAGAATGACATACCTTCACAGGTCATGTGTGCACCAAAGACCTCCTATATATACCACAGAGTAGGCACCTGCAGAGACACAATTGCAGCATGTGGCACCAGTTGAGAAAAACTGATAATATCGCATCACCAATAATCATAAAAAGGAACTGTTAAGGCAACTCAACATGCTAGTGTCAGAGTAAATGGCAGAAAACTTGCAAGTCGGCATTTCACAACGTGAGATTTGATATTGTCATGCTAGACAGACATACCATCCACATTTTCTAAGTGGAGTCTTTTTCTGAGCTGTGCTTTCAATTCTTCTCATTAGAACAGGAAACAAGCCACTGAAGAAAACAAATTCTCTGGTAGTTGCATCTATGAGTCAGAGCACAAAACTGCAAAGCCCTTTGTTTACCTCCCTATTCACTGGAGTCATAGAATCCATGTGCTATGTATGCTGAGTCACTCATCAAGAGAATAATAACAACAATAACAACCCATTAAGGGCTATAAAAATTCAGAGGGCAGAAAGCTTCACCAAAGATGTGGACCATAGGCCACATCCTGTGGGATAAATAAGTTTGGAATAGGCAGAGAGGTATTCCCCTCTCTGCCTATTCCAAACTTATTTATGGACATAGGAAGATCCGTGATATTTTTGCAATTGTGAGAGCTTTCAGAGGCCTGGCATATAAAATAAAGACTCGAGAGGAACAGGACTGGTGTAAGACAGAAGGCAGAAATGGGGCCTATGGCAAACTGGAATGTGAATAGATGAGCGCTTGATTCAAAATTTCTAAAGCAATCCATAGGCCAAATGAAGCTTATCTAGGGGCCAAATATGGCCTGTGTGACAATAATTTTGTGACCTCTGATTAGAGGACAAAAAAGGAGGTCAACTCTAAGTGGTGGGATGGGGAATAAAACTCATACTGTGCTTGGAATGACAGGTCAAGTTTGCCCTGACTGAGTAGCACATGTAACGGAAAGTAAGGTGTTTTTTTCCCCCAATCCTTTCACAGGATTTTCTTCCTCTTCCTATCCCTTGATTACCTGCATTGTCATGTGAGCCTCTTATTTCTCACCCTTGTACATTTTTTCTCAGAGGATCCTGCCAAGTCCCATGAAATTATTAGCTGTCAACTCCTAAATCTTTATCTAGCTCAAGCCTCTCTCTAGAATTTCAAGACTGGACAGCCACTGCTTATTAGACATCTGCACATGGAGATCCTACAGGATACCTCCAATTCAAAACGTTGACAGTTACCTGTACCATCTTAACTCACAAACCAGGCCATCCTCTGTCTCAGGCTCTGGTGACTGATGCTAACAGTTCATCAGAAACTTCAGTGATATCCTTGACTTTTCTTTTTTCGCTTAGCCTGCTTGTCCCATCAGTTGTCAGAAAGTGTTGGTTCTATCTTCTAAACATACTCAGCTTTGCAAATAAAGTTACCAATTGGCAGGGATAAAACACACACTCAGTTGTGCGTGTGCACACACACACACACACAAACACACAAAACTCACATCTACTTATAGTCTGATTTATTTAGTCCATGATAGAGAGCAAACGATGGTATCATGGTCTATGCAGAGAAGGGGCAGATGAAACATAATCTGTTCTCTATTTTTTCCCTGACTGGGATCCATATGAAGTGCTCTGTAGCTGGTGATACTCTTTGCATAGGCAGGAATCTAACGAATTAAAAAGAAAAATCCAAATTCTTGTTACAACTCTACATTCTTATACTTAGGTTTATGTCCAACATTACAGAAGAACTTGAACTAACAATCTCTGTACTTCCACTTAAGGGATTATTTACAAGTATTGACCTTTCCTAGCTCTTAAAGTAAACTCAGCATCAGAAAGGCAATATTCTCTTTACAGGAGAAAAAAGCAGTCAATGGCCAGGAGTCCCAGAACAGTTTATCCACCTCCACTTTTAAGGTGTCCTAAAAAGCCAACAATCTTTTATTCTCAACAACATTTCTCAAACAATCTCTGCTATCCTAGTTCAGGCCACCAGGCTCCCCTGCTTAAATGAAGACACAACCTCTAACTGACCACCTTGCCTCTCTCCACAAGCTGAAACCAGTATTGTCTCCCTGAAATGTCTTGGTGACTGCTTCTCTCCACCACTCTAGCTCATCTGTGACCACTCTTCACTTGGCCAACCCACACTTCTTTTACATCCTTGGAAGAACAAAATGTGGTCACCTCTGGGCCTTTGCACTGCCTTTTCTCTTGCCTGAACACTCACTGTCTTGCCTCTTTGCCCGACCTCCTCCTCATCCCTCAAATGTATGCAAGAATGCCATAATTTCTAGGATGCCAGACACACAAATCTGGGTTAGAGGTCTTTCCAAAACCAACCAATATTTTCCCTTTTGCAGTGTTTTTTACATGGTACTTGGTTACATATCTATTATATCTGTGAGGTAAGAAACTATGTTCACCTTTTTTCATTGTTGTGTCCCACAACTTACAGTTGCCTTTTAGGAACCCCTGAAATAGTTTTTAACCAATTTGAGGGAACTGGGAAAAATAAGGCAGTGTTTTAAAAACACAAAACTATCCATGATATGGAAACCATGCCAGAAGAAAGAATCAGGGAAGGAGGCAATTTAAATGCTGAAGCAGTTGTCCAGTGTTGGAATGTTGGAAGCTGACCATGAAATGAGAAAATTGGAAATGAGATAAACGAAGCAGGAATAATAGGTGTGATTTGGTAAACATCAATATAAAGAATTAAGAAAAAAGAGGCTTGGAAGATTTACCTAAAATGCAAGGCTGTGATACCATTCCCCAAAGCTAGAAAATAAAAAAAAGGAAACAAATTTTGAGGGAATGACAAATTTGCTACTTGGACATGTACTGATGAAATATTCCAAGGTCCAGTAGCAAAGTGGATGTGAAGCTTATGATATGGTTTTGTTGTGTCCCCACTCCAATCTCATCTTGAATTATAGCTCCCATAATCCCCATGTGTGGTGGAAGGGACCTGGTGGGAGGTAATTGAATCACAGGGGTAAGTTCTCATGATAGTGAATAAGTCTCATGAGATCTGATAGTTTTATAAAGGGCAATTCCTCTGCACATGCTCTCTTGCCTGCTGCCATGTAAGACGTGACTTTGCTCCTCCTTCGCCTTGTACTATGACTGTGAGGCCTCCCCAGCCATGTGGAATGGTAAGTCCATTAAACCTCTTTTTCCTTATAAATTACCCAGTCTCAGGTATGTCTTTATTAGCAGCATGAGAATGGACTAATATAGCTTAGAAAGATCACAGAAGAGCAGCCTTAAACTTCAGTCTCACTAGCATTAGGAGCATTTGTTATCAGGCCAGTTGGTGTTCGTGGTCTACTTCAGCTATCAGAGTCTTTCTTTCCTACGCGGAATTTATTCCACCACGTTTAGGAGGCACTCACTATAAGCTATCTCCAAGCACAGGATAAACCTACGTGCAAGACACGGCGAGCTACAGCTGTAAAATGGTAGATACAAGCATCATCAACATGTGTCCCATGCCAGGCCTACCTGAATCGTCCTGGAGAATATTCTGCTGGAAACTGCAGAATAAACCCCAAACATATCTATATAAACAAGGGACTCTTTCCAGTGATGATACCAAAGGAGAAAATGCGAGAGTGGGAGTAATCGGCAGACATCTTCAAAGAGATCTCTCTGAAGAATAAAGCCAATACATGAGAATGAGAATCTAGAGGACAGATGCATTGTTAGATTATCTGGTGATGTCAGCCAAAACATCATCCTTTCAAGTAAGCTAATTTGAATTGGGATACTATCATTTGTAAGTGAAAAAGTCTTCAGAAGTAGAAATAGTGACCACTGAAGTCATATGGATAAGAATGTTCTAAAGAAAGTGCCAGAGAAGAAACAGTATAGGATTCGGATGAAACTCTGGGGAATTTCCACAGAGAAAGAGCAGGAAAAGGAAGATAACTCAAAGAAAGTTAGATACAAAGTTGAATGCAGAATTGACAATGGGTAATTACTGGGAGGATAACAATTGGGCAAACATGAAGATAGTTGCCAAATGGCTAAAGTTATTGAAAAATATAGACATATTCTTAGAAGGGTGGTAAGTATCAACAATGAAAATCCAGAGAAGATTGACTCTCTGACAAGGACTCCAATTATTACCAATTATTACACATAAATTGATGAAAATGGATTAATTTTATCTAGCATGGATTAAGTCTACTCTTAATTAAATTCATTTCTGTAATATGTATGCATTTACATGCCATAAAATGCACATTTTAAAAAAGCATTTTTATCTTATGACACTACCTTAGAGCAATTTTTCCAATCTATTTTTTTAACTTGTAAAATTGTCTGACTAGCAACTCTCTTACAGTCTGTTAGCATCAGCTGACAGTTGTTAGATAGTATCTTTCATTTCTGTCTAAAAATACGAAAATAATGTATGAGTTATGTTCATCTTTGGGAGCAAAATGTATGGTAGATAGAGACTTGGACACACTCTATCAACAAGCTGGAAAAAAAAAGTTGTGAGTTTGAAAATGTCAGAATTTTTGCAATTCACAGGAAACATATCAAGAGGAAAGAAACATTTCTGCTGTACCAAAATATTATTAGGGTTGGAGAGCAAGTAATCTCCACATTTGCTGGTAGTAGGATTAAAATGACAATAACCGTAATTATAAGTACTAGCACTTATTAAAAGAAAGATAATGTCCAGAGGATGATAAATATGTAACTGCAAGAAATAAGCCCAATAACTATATAGGGTGGGGGCTTTTACAGATGGAGAAAATGAGACTCAGTCTATGTTCTAGAATTTGATCAAGATCACACTGTTGGTACACATCAGCACTGGGATATGGACAAATTTTAACTACAGAGTCTTCATTTATTTCTCTTTTCCCATATGCCTCCCATATAAAACAACAAGGATTCAATTTATCCGGCAAGAAGATAATATTGAAAGGTTGTAGATTCTCTTTTTCTAGGATTTTTTTTTAAAGAACAATACAACCAAGGTCTAGAAGGCACTGTGTTATTCTTATTTGAGTTATGAAAAAAAATCCTACGTAGAAATAGGAAAATAAATGGAAAGCAATCTTCTCAAGGTACATTTCAGCCTTAAAAATATTGACTCCACAAACTCTTGAACTTTACTAAAATTTACCAGGTGTTCTTTGTAGGTAAATTAAAATGCTGAGGTTTTCAAACTAGAACCTTTTAACTGTTATTTAGATGTAGTTGAAAATAACTATCTTAAGACAATGGTATAGAAAGAAATGTTTACAGGTTTCCAAAGTATTCCCACAATTATTATATAAGTTAATTGAATCAGCGCAGGTAATACTGTAGCTTACTAGTGGTTCATGAGTTTTCAGCTCATTAACACTGTTTAAATGTACATTACGCCAAATTACAAAGAGCAAAAGTTATTGCCCAAATTATTTTAAAGACCATAGGAGCAAGAATTAGTTTATGAAGTACCAAAACCAAACCTAGCCTACGATGTGTATGTGTGTGCTTTTTAAAGCACATCAAAGAGTTGATAGGATTTATTTCTTTGCTCTAACTGACTGAGAGAACTGATGCAAGCATACTTTCAAAAATCCAATCTTCCCTCAATTTTTTTCTTCGACCTTGACCTAGACAGCCAGCCTGAGGTACAGAGAAAGAATTCAATCTTGGCCCCCTCTCGAGAGACTTGAACTGCTAACTGGAAAGAAGCACTTTTTGAGGAATAAGAGGCCTGGCTGAACTCTCTGGCCCACTGGGCCTTGGCTAGCACAGAAACAAGTCAGTTCTGCTTACCTGAGCAATATCATTTAGATAGTGACACCTTTCTTGGTTAGTGTTCCAGGTTGAGAGGTTGTGCAAAAAGGTGACGACCACAAGGGAAGGCACAGAATCGGTGCTGACAGCCCAGTACATATCCCTACAGTAAGAACTTTTCCCTACAGTGGAGTTTGGTGGAGAGGTATTGCAGGCAGGAATGCTTCTGGAGAGTCAGGCATGACTGTGAGATGGAGATGAATGGCTGAGAACAGGAATTAGATCAGTAGGACTGGGAACTGGTAGTGAACATTATAGGTCCAATCAATACTATTAACTATAGATTGTGTATTATTAAGACATATTTAAAGATGTGGATTCTTAAAAGTCTTAGAAAGTGAATTTCACAGACCCTCCCCAGCCTTTGACTAAGGATTTAATGATATATTTGTTTGTTTACTTATTTACTTGGGAGGTGATTAAACACACTGGTTTAAAACACAGTTCTTGAATCCATCCCTATAGGTTTGAAGCCTATCTCCAGCTCTTTCCATATTTTCAACTTTGGATGACTTATCTAATCTCTTTCTGACTCAGTTTTGTAATAAGTAAACAAGGGAGTGATAATACCCACCTTGCAAAGTTGGTGTGAGCATTAAGCAAAATGCTTAGATTGGCTCCTGACACAAAGAAAGTACTCAACAAATGTTTGCCATTATTCTTTTGTCATAGTTACTAATGATGTTTGTTTAATATACCTGAAAACCATGCCATAATTCTGATGAAACACAGAATGCAGACCAGGGTCCCAGGCACATACACATGCAAAAGGAGAACTCACGTCCAACTCTAGACTCCTAAGCCCCAGGAGAAAGTCTTGTATATCACACTGCTCTTCACCCTAACTCCATGGTCCATAAAAACAAACAAACAAACAAAAAAACCAAGCTTGTACAAACGGCCTGGGAACTTGGCTGACCTTCATTATTCAAAGTGGTGTCTATTTCACAGGTTGGACTAGGACTGGGTCTGACCAGGCATCAGACCACTGCTCACTTTTGTCAGGTGCATTAGCTCTCAGACCACTAGGATGCTATTTAGTGCAGGATTAGTCATTTACTAATTACTAATTACTCCAGTGGCCACAGACCTAAGGTCAGCAATTTTCTTTCTTCACACCAGGAGGATCCAGCATAATAGAGGCCAGACAGGTGATTTGCATACTCAAAAGAAGCCACAACAGAAGAAGGCAGAAGAGGATTCTGTGTTGAAAGCAAGCAAAGATGGGCACAATTTGACAGGAGCTTCCATAAGCTTCTCATGGGAACACCTGGCTCATGTATCCTGCTGGGAGATGGCAGGTTCTTGCATTTGATCCTTGAGCAGGCCATCTGGGGTAACCGGACAAGGGCTGACTCTGGTCCTGCATCACTTTCACTGGCTGGCAATTCTTTCCCACCCTGAGCATCTGTAGAGTCATCCAACTGTGTTTGCAAAACTTGCTTGTATGTGAGAAGTGTGTTTGTTTTATGATCAGTGTCTTGGGTTTTAAATAAGAATATTGCAGGAGATGATCCCACTATGATCCTTGTTAATGTACCTCTAGGCTAATACGTACAGAGATGATCCTGCTCTTTGATTTCATGAATAAGAAAATAAAATGGGAAATGCATGACATTTTAAAAAATTATTGTTATTACTGAGTGTAAAATGTATTTTAACCCTCTCTGTAGTGGCAAAGTTTCAAGTTGAATGTACTGCTTGCCAGATTGTATCTCGTGTTCCTCCTCTCCTTAAATATGTGCTTATTTACTTCCTGCAGAGTTCAATTTTAGAACCCATCAAAGTAGATCCACTCAGACTCTGACTACATTTTCATGCATAAATTCATAGATGTCTTCAGAAGGAATTGCACTTGCATATGCAAATACCTTCTGATGCTTTTTATTTCTACTTTTGGCCTGCACAGTTTTTAATTCATGCAAACACATTACACAAACAAATATGGGCTCAATAACAACATGCGGCATGTGTGAATTGTTAATTGCAAAGCTATGAGTTTGATATGGCCAAGCAACCTCCATTATTATCAACGGAGAGGAACAAGATTAAACAGGAAGAATGAAGGTATATTTGAAAATAAAATCCCAGTCCTTGGTTTTATCTTATGTAAATATTAATAAAGGAAAATGTGACAGGCCCATCCACAATTCAGCAATCTGGAATCTACACCTCAGTACACAATGATCCAGAAGCCAGATGCACCTTTAATAAGACTTAAGAAGAAGAGTGAACATTTCAGCACAGAATCATGAGACACAAAACGTATGCAGCAACAACATAAATGAGACAAAAACTACAGCCGAAAATGAAAGGCTTTCAACCACGTTGAACGTGCATTACCTTTCAAAATATTTGAGTCTCGTGTTAGGGAAGCTCTGGGAAACAACAGATAGGTGTCCCATTTTTTTATTTTGGAAATGTAAGCTCTCTCTCAGTTAATTAAGCCATGATTCTTCTTCTTCTTCTTTTTTTTTTTTTT
>NW_016107401.1:5096786-5155924 GCF_001604975.1 Cebus imitator | reverse complement strand
TTGTTAAAGTTACTCACAGATCAAAAACATTTGATCCAGAGCAATTTTCAAGCAGCCTCTGCCCTGTTTTCTCATAGAGGAAGATCAGCATGGGTTTCATTTACATGAAGATAACTCAGAAAATAAGAGGGAAGATTAAATAAAAATTGTATCCTGCAAAAGTTATAATGGCAATGGAAACACAATTTTAACAGTTTCACTGTTGATTTATGTTTTCAACCCTCTATTAAATATAAAAGCTGGAGCTAGGCTAAACTGGGAGTGTATAAAAAGATGCTATCTAGAACAACCTCTGGATTGTAGATTTATAAACCATGGGCATGGTGTTAATTAATAACATACACACACACACACACATGTTTTGTAGGGAATTAAAAATAGTAAAAGTCATTGAAGAAAGCTGAGAAACCAGGACTAGAATTCCAAGCTAAATTATTGCATTAGGAATTAAACCCATTTGCAACATTTATTGCCAAGGACATGGAACAAGAATAAAGAATCAGTGCTATAAAACAAATAATACAATAACCTAGCATAGCAGGGCTGAGTCCTTTGATGCTGGCAGAGTGACCCTTCCCGGGGCATTTGGTACCATTTTGTGCGTTTGCTTGTAATTTTGCTGAGTCATCAATGTAAATTACACACACGGCAAGGTGGTACTCATAAAAGATGGAGCTAGTGAGTGAGCTTTGTCACACCACCTCTCAGCACTGCTTTGCTTTAGTCTACGTGTTGATGCATTTACAGTAACCCTGGAGAAGCGATAACAGAACTCTTCATAAATATTGGACATGAAGAGAATGCCAACTGTTAGTGCTTGGGAAGAAAATATTCTCCTCCCAAAAGAAATCAAAACAGTATAAGAAAAAGAAAATTAAGGCTTGGGGAAAGTAGGAGGGAAAATTACAACAGTGAAATTGAAAAATAACATACATGTGGCCACCTATGCTCTGAAACACAAAAAGAGAAACATATAACTCAGAATTAACATAATATTTTAGTAGGGGAAATGGTGTATATTATTCTACATTCTTTCAACAATGTTTTAGCCAAGATGTACCGTTTGTTCGAGGAGAATCTAAGTGAGAAACCCAATGCCAAAAGGAATAGAAATTTGTAAGTAGGGTATGAGGAGAATAGTTTCGAAAAAGCACAGGTAATCTTAGGTTTCTCAGGATAGAGATTCACCGTGGTGTTAGGAATATCCTTTATGCAACCAAGGGTCTGTCGTAGGGTACATCTGTCAAAAACCACCATGGCGGCTCTCCAAAAGCAACCGCCAACCACGCAAATCAAGTATGTTAGACAATTCAGAGCAAATCAGCAGGGGAAACCCTACAAACCTTGTCTAGGAAACTCATCTGACTCCCGGTGGACGAGGTCTGTGACTCGGTTTCCATAGTGCATCCTGCTGTCATGGTCATAGGCCTTCAGAGTCTCGCTGGAGCTGTAGGATTTCTGCGTGGGCACGCGGCAGTCCTCACTGTCCAGAGAGGAGCTTGTGTAGCGACACTCTTTGCCACAGCGTCCTCTGGTCAAAGAGCGGTGTCGCCGGTCCTTTACATCCATTATTCCAGATAAGGCGGAAAGCTGATGTTTCCAGAAAAGTCAGGCCTGAGTTTTGGTACTTGTCACTTTGCCACCTAAAAACATAGAAGAAAAAAATACCAAGACTGTGAGTACAAGAAATGTTGCTTTCGGTTCTGATTCACGTTCTGACTCAGATGAAATCATGAAAATGCAGATTTGGTCAGCCCTGCACAATCTCTTTTGCAAAAGTTTAATGTAAACTAAACGATCAGCCTAAACAGAAGAACTCGATACAGTAAATTAATTTTCTTGCTGTTTAATAGATTTGGAAAAACAGTAACAACAAATAATCATCTTTTGATTTTTTATGTATGCATAGATGACACGATAAGTCTGTCACTCTAATGCGAGATCTTACTATGAAGCAATTCAAAGCCAAATTGCTTTTATCCTTTTTTAATTACATTCTCTTTATGATATAGAAGGCTTGGGTAGAAAACAAATACCCCACCCTCAAAAAACAATAAAAGACAAAGAAAGGTGCAGCAGCAGATCTGAGCATAAGGCATAAATATGTGCTATTAATACGTTGCTGTGATACCAAGAAACATTCAACTAACATAAAATGTCCTAGCTTTGCCTGGAGAATAAGAACAAAAGTTGTTCTCGACATGCAAACAATCTTTCTCCAATTTCTTCAATGAGCTTTTGGCAAATTCCCAGGTTTTGGACCTTTGCAGATCTGTGTCTTGGACACACCTAGTCACTTCTTCTTCCTAGTCACCCACCAACATGAGATCTGCTGACAGGCAGTCTCACCGGCACAGCCACCTGATAATTTCCCCAAGCCATTCTGTCACCTTCATTGCTGGGATACCCACTACAGAATGGGAACAATGAGGAAGAGTTCCAAATACAGTAGGAAAGCTGAAGGGAAGGAACCTCTCTAACATATGAACTGGCAACCAGGGAGCCCTACAGTCTGGCATTTGACACCCTCAGCCTGGACGTGTATGCCAAACATCACTCAGAAAACACTTGCCTTCTGCCTAGCAAATATGACCAAAATGCTTAGGCGCCTCCAAGTGCCAAATTATAGGCTCTTATTGATTTCATTTTCCATGCAAAATAGCATAGACCACGGGGCCAGGACCTGGACAGAATGGACAAATACAAATTTTAATTAAAAGGGAAAATGCAACCCAGAGCCAGAGAAATGATTTTTCTCCAGGCTACTGTTGCTCACTGCCTCCTCAATATGTCAGAAAATACCTAGGGAGCAGATCTGTAGTTTTGAACCCCTCTGCTCTTCCTTGGCTACTTTTACCATGCAGTATTAAGATAGCTATGCATAGCAATGCGGATGACATTTGCCTCCAGATACCAGAGGCCAAGTAGCCCCTCCCTTGTTTTTTCACACCAGGAGTTCTTCTAGACCTCAGGGACCCTCCTAATCTATACTATGTGTACACTTTATTGCCTGTAATTGTGGACAATTTTGTTTGACAATTGGCAATAAGAAAGAGGGTATGACTATTATGAACTTGAAGCACAGTCTTGCTGTTGCCTCAGTTGCTTATACAAAAGCACATGCAGTAGTAGTGTGCTGGAGTCTATAGTCTCTCACTTGGCAAGTTCAGAAGTGCCTTTGGGAATCTCTAGGCATGACCTCAGGACCTGCTTAGAGGGCATAAGTAGTGTTGGCCTGTAAGTTTCTGCTGTGGCATAGTCAGTTCAAGTGTCTCCACATTAAGGCAATTTCTAGATGCCAAAAATCCCTTTCCCTAACTTCTAACCTGCGATTTCAACACTTTGGAATCCATACTATAGGTTATTTAAGAGAATAACCATTGAATTCTTAACTGGATGCCAGTCCTACCATGACCACTGATAAGACAGAGCCCTTGTCAAAATTATTCCTGGTCTTTTCAACTCAGTCTCTCAATCAGTTAAAATAAAAAATAATATTATCTACTTAACAGAGTTTTTGTAAAAATTAAAACATACATGGTGGTAAAATTCCTAATATACTGTCTAACACATCATCTGGGCTCAATCAAAATTAGTTTTTATACTCTTCCAAATGATTTTTTAAATGATTTTTTCTTAGCTAAGGAGTCATAGACTTGCTTACATAAGACAGAGGAGGAAGACGATGATATAAATCCCTGAAACGCACAGTTCTAATAATAAATCCTAATTCTTAAGCCAGGCTGTAATAAAGGAAGACTTTCAGCATCCACTAAAAGAATGTAAGACTATATGCACCAACACTGAGGAGACATAGGTGGTTTTACGGGGAGTTGAATGTTTTGAGTCAATAGGATGATTTTCTTCTCTCTTGCCTCCCTGCTGGTTTTTACTTTTCAGTATCTTCAGTGTTCCTGGCTCATGAAATCCCATCTTCTCTAATTTGCATTGTGCTTGCGAAAGCAGGCTGACTTTCTATATACATGTGTATATGTGTGTGTATGCTTTTATTTTTTAAATCATGCTCAGAGTGAGAGCTTAAAGGTTAATAACTTTTTTTTTTGAGACGGAATTTTGCTCTTGTTGCCCAGGCTGGAGTGCAATGGCTTGATCTTGGGTCACTTCAACTTCTGCTTCCCAGGTTCAAGCAATTCTCCTGCCTCGGCCTCCCAAGTAGCTGAGATTACAGGCACCCGCCACCATACCCAGCTAGTTTTTTGTATATTTAGTAGAGACAGGGTTTTGCCATGTTGGCCAGGCTGGTCTCGAACTCTTGACCTCATGTGACCTGCCCACCTTGACCTTCCAAAGTGCTGGGATTACAGACGTGAGCCCCCATGCCCGGCTACAAGGCTTATAACCTATTAATAAAGTTCAAGAACTTTAGTGTTTGGACATTTTGACATCTAATTTTGTTGCTCAGAGATCTTTTCCTGATAAATTTCTCTTTCTTGGCTCTCCCTTTGATAGTAAAGTTTGTCAGCAATATCACTTCTGGATAAATGATGGAAATTTATACATAATGAGGTAAAAATCACAAATCTCAGTCAGAGAAACTAAATTTCTTAGGCAGAGCTCACAGACTGTTGGCAAACAGACATTTTGCAATTGGCCTGCCTGTTACTTAAAAATTAATTGTCGGTATTAAAAGACAAAATGAAAGGATTTATATGAAAATCTAGATTCTTATCTTTAAAAATCAGGCAGTCTATAAATGTCTGCTTCCAGAAAGACGGACATACTGTTCCCCACTTTCCCTACAAGGTACAGCTAAAAGCCCTGGACATTATATATAAAACACGTAAGAGTATGAAAAACAGAAAGAAGAGCAGGACAATGAGGGGTCTCAGGACCCAAGGAACAATGGTGGTGAGTTCCCTGGGGTTTCTTTTTGCTATATATATATCCCAGACATGGAGCTGGCAACCCAGAGATCTTAATGGACCTAGGCAACAGAGGTGAGCCTCCTTATAGCCAAAGGGCAGGCTATGTGAAAAGGGCAGGCTCACAAGAGAGAAAATGTTAGACCATGACTACCCTACTCCAGCAACACACCACAGAAACCAGCTGTGGCCCCACCCCAGTCTTCACCAGCAAAGATCAAGTGGGAAGCTTGCCCTTCCATGCAAATGAGGCTGCAAGCTGGCACCAACCTTAACCAGAGTACAGGAGAGCCAGGACTTTCAGCCCCTTCCAGGAAATAGTGAAGCTCTCTTCTTCACAGGAGTTCTGTCTTCCACCCCCACTGAGCATAAACAAGGAATTCCTCCCTTGCTCCACTGGGGTGGTGTGGAAGGAGGTTTAGGGGAGTCAGAACTTTTCACTGTCCTCCTGTGGTGAGTCCTCTCACCCCCATGGTGTCTGCGGATGCCAAGTGGTAATCAGCGCTGAAGCATTCCTGCTCCTACCACCCAGAGACGTATCGCTGTGTGCCTAGTGGGGAGCCAGAACTTCCATTCCTCTACTCCCGGGGTTGGCTTCCCCCTCAGCATCTAAGAAGGAACTCCCTGCCTTTGAATGCTGACAAAAGCCAGGCAGGGAATTTGGTAGTAATGAGGCAGGTTTCCCCTTCCTCTGTCAATGGCAATGTCAGAGAAAATCAGCTAAAATAGAAGGTTTAAATAAAAGCTAAAGTCTCATAACATGATACCCCAAGTGTCCAGGTTTCAATAAAAAAATCACTTGTCATACCAAAAACCAGGACATTCTTAAGCTGAAAGAAAAAAGGCATTCAATCGACGCCAGCACGGAGATGACAAAGATGTTAGAATTAACTGACATATGTTCTAAAGCAGCCATTATTAAGCTGCTTCAATGGACAATTGTAGGCACACCTGAAAGAAATGGAAAACAGAAAGTCTCATCAGAGAAATAGAAATTCTCAGGAAACAAACAGAAGGTGTAAAGAAAATCACAGTGGGAATTTCAGAGCTGAAATATACAATAACCCAAAACAAAACAAAATTCTCAATAGATGGTACATGGACTTAACAGCAAACAGGAGGGAAAAAGAAAAGAATGAGAGAACTTGCAAATAATTGTAGAAATTACCCCAATATCTATAACAGTAGGAAGAAGGAAAAGGAGAAAGAAAGGAACTCAGGTACCTGTAGGGTGATGATAAAATACCTAATGTTCATGTCACCAGAGTCCCAGGAGGAAAAAGAAGGAATGACTGGAAAAGGGCTGAAAACGTAGACGAATATATCACAACTTTGCAAAAGGCATAGAAGTACAAAAAAACTGAGTGAGTCCATGCAGGACAAATCCAATTGCATCTATTTTAGATTTACCACAGTCAAAGTTCTGAAAACTAAAGGCAGTGAAAAAAATATAGAAAAAGTGAAAAAAAAATTACAACTTATCTACAGCAGAAAATAATCTGAATGAAAGTGGACTTGTTATCGGAAACCATGGAGGTCATCAGAAAGTAGCACAACATTTTTCAAGTGCCAAAAGAAAAGAATCTTCAAACATGAATCCGATATCCAATGAAAATGTCCTTCTGGAATGAAAGAAAATTCAAGAAATTATCAGATAGAGGCAAATTGAGAGACTTGGTCACCAGTAGACCTATTTTTAAAAATAGCTAAAGAGCTAGTTCTCTAAACAGAAAGGAAACAATAAAAGGAGGAATCTTGGAACGCCAAGAGTTAGCGAGAATTCAAAAAGCAAAAATATGAGCAAATGTAATAAACTTTCTTTCTCCTTTTGAGTTTTTAAGAATTTTTGAAGGTTGAAGCAAAAATTAAAACACTCTCTGATATGATTCTAAATGTATGTAGAGAACATATTTAAGAGATTATATTATAAATAGGGGAAGATCAGAGAATGTAAAGGAAGGTAAGGCTTCCATACTTTAAACTGGTAAAACGATGAATGGAGTAGACTGTGATAAGATATGTATGTATAATGTAGCAACTATAAAAGCTATACAAAGAAATGTGCTCAAAATTACTATAGGTTAGTAAAAATGGAGCCCTATAAATTGTTCAATAACCCACAAGAAAGTAGGAAAAATAAAACAAAGAAATGAAAAGTGCAGAGAATGTAAGAACAAACAGAAAATTAAAAATAAAAGGGCAAACTTAAACTCTAAAATAGCAATGAATTTTTAAATGTAAATGGTCATAAGACAAAGACTGGCAAAAGTAATTTAAAAACATGACCTAACTCTGTATGGTCAATAATGAAGTTATTTTATTTCATTTTATTTTTTGACAAGGTCTCATTCTATCATCAGCCTGGAGTGCAGTGGTACAATCACAACTCACTGCAGCCTTGACCTCCCAGACTCAAGTGGTCTTCCCTTCCTAGCTTCCTCAGGAGTAGGAACTACAGGCATGTGCCACCATGCCTGGCTAATTTTAGAATTTTGCCATGTTGCCCAGTCTAGGCTTGAACTACTAGGCCCAAGCAATCTACCTGCCTCAGCCTCTCAAAGTGCTGAGATTACAGTCATGAGCCACCATGCTCCACCAAGAAAGTCATTTTATATATAAATAACAATCTAAGCACATTGAAAATAAAACTTAAGAAAAAGATATCGTGAAATATCAACCAAAAGAAAGCAGGAATGACTATATTAACGTTAGAGAAAATGAACCTGGGTGGGTGTGGTGGCTAACGCCTGTAATCCCAACACTTTGGGAAGCTGAGGCGGGGCGGATCACAAGATCAGGAGTTCAAGACCAGCCTGGCCAATATGGTGAAACCCTGTCTCTACTAAAAATACAAAACTTAGCCAGGCATGGTGGCATATGCCTGTAGTCTCAGCTACTCGGGAGGCTGAGGCAGGAGAATTGCTTCAACCTAGGAGGGGGAGGTTGCAGTGTGCTGAGATGGTGCCACCATACTCCAGCCTGGGTGACGGGGTGAGACTACGTCTCCAAAAAAAAAAAAAAAGAAAGAAATGAACCTTACAGGCAAAGAGATTATCAGAGACAGAGAGGGGCATTATATACACATGAAAGAGTAAATCTTCTAAGAGGTCATGGAAATTCTAAATATGTATGACCCCAAAAAACGTATCTGCAAAAATGTGAAACAAAAAATAATATACCAAAAAATTTTTTTAATGTACAATTATATCTGAGTTTTCAACACCCAGGTCTTCAAAATTAATAGAATATTTAAATGGAAAAATCAGGAAGGACATAGAAGATCCCAACAACACCATGAGCCAACAAGTTAAATCAACATTTACAGATCTCTCCTCCCAACAACAGCAGTTTCTAAATTTTTCTCAAGTGGCCATGGAGTGTATATCAATGTAAACCATATCTTGGGTCATAAAACATACCTCAAAAATTTTTAAAGAATTGAAATCATACAGACTATGTTCCCTGACAACAATGAAATAAAACTAGAATCAGTAACAGAAAATAAGAAGATAATCTCTACATACTTGAAAAGTAAACAGCACTCTTCTAGATAATCTGTGGGTCAAAGAAATTCTAAAGAAAAAAATCAAAATATACATGAAAGTGAATAAAAATAAAAATACAACATCAATATTTGAAGGATACAGTTAAAGCAGTGATAAAAAGGATGTTTATAGAACTAAATATATACATTGGACAACAGAAAAAAGCCTCAAATCAATAATATAAGCTCCCATTTCAAAAACTCGGAAAAAAAAAGAAAAAGACATACCCAATGCAAAAAAATAGGGAGGAGGGAATAATAAACATAAGAACTCAAATCACTAAAACTGAAAACAGGAAAACAATTAAACAGCTGTTTCATTGAAAAGATCAATAAAAGTGTCAAACCTATAGGATGACTGACAAAGAAAAAAAAAAGACATAAATTATCCACATCAAGAGAAAAACAGGGGATATCATTACAGGCCCTGAGGACATGAAAAAGATCATTAGAGAATATAGCTGGTCCACCATATCCATGGGTTTTGCCACATCGGATTCAATCAACCTCATATTCAACCATTTGTGGATCAAAAATATCTGGGAGAAATAAAAAATAACCATACACAATAAAAAAATACAAATAAAAATCAATACTACATAACAAAACTATATATAGCATTTACATCATATTAGGTATTATAAGTAATCTAGAGATGATTTAAAGTGTACAGAATTATGTGCATTTTATGTAAGAGACTTGAGTATTCATGGGTTTCTGTGTCTATGGGGCATCCTGGAATGAATCTCCTATAGACGCTGAGAGGTGATTGTACTATGAACAGATCAATACACAATATAACTTTGACAACTGAGATGAAATGGTCTAACTCCTCAAAAACCTCAAAGTATGACAACTCATCCAATATGAAACATTAAATAGATCATTTGAATGATCTTATAGTTATTAATGACATTGAATTTATAATGTCACAACTCTCTCAGACACACACACACACACACACACACACACACACACACACACACACACACACAGTGAACAGACTCAGCTGGTTTCACTGGAGAATTCTACGAAATGTTTAAAAGAGAATTGACATCAGTTCTACAACATCTCTTCCAGGAAATTGGAAGGGGATCATTTTCCAGTTTATTTTATGAAGCTATTTATGACACTCATGACTAAACAAGTCAAAGATAGTACAAAAAGAAAGAGCAAAAGAAAGAAAGAAAGGAAAAGAAAGCCAAAGACCAATATTCCCTAGGTATATAGATGTAAAAATTTCTTATGACAGCAAATAAAAAACCAGTAATATAAAACACAATTACACACCATGACCAAAAGAGATTTATTCTGAGGACACAAAACTCAGAACTCAATATTTTAGAGTCAACGAATGTAATTCACCATATTAAAAGACTAAGAAAATTCTAATCACAGTATCTCCCCTTAGAATGCAAAGAGATAATGATGTCTGCTCTCACCAGTCTTATTCAACATGGTGCTGGAACTTCTAGAAGATGCAATAATACAAGAAAGGAAAATAAGAAGCATACAGATCAGAAAGAAAGGCATAAAACTTTCCTTGTTTGCAGATGACATGATTACAAATGCAGAAAAATCTCAAAAAATCGACAAGAAAACTCCTAGACTCATATAAGCAAGTTCCGCAAAGTCACGGGATGTAAGATAAAAATGTAAAAATCAATTGCATTTCAATACACTAGCAATGAACACATGGGCACTGGAAATCAAAACACAAACCATTTATAATCACTAACAAAATTAAATACTTAGATATAAAGCTATCAAAACATGTAGAGAAATTACATGCTGCAAACTACACGACACTGATGAAAGAAATTATAGAAGATCTAAATAAATGAAGAGGCATATTGTGTCATGGATTGAAAGACTCAACAGACTAAAAATATCAATTCTCTCCAAATTGTTATACAGATTGAATGAAATTCCTATCAACTCATAGCAAAAATTTTTGTAGATATAGATAAGTTTTTTTTAAAGTTTATATAGAGAGGCACAAGGACTGGAATAGCTAAAACAATTCTTTTAAAAAGAAGAAAGTGGGAGGAATGAGTCTATCAATTTTAAGACTTATAGAGCCACAGGAATAAATACTGTATGATCTTGGTGGGGAAACAGGCACATATATTAATGGACAGAAAAGAAAACCCAGGTATATACCCACACGGTTATCTCCAACTGATTTTTAAGAAATGTGCAAAAGTAATTCGACGGAGGTAAGGCAGCATTTTCAACCAAGGGTATTGGAGCAATTGAACACCCATAGGGAAAAACAAACAAACAACAAAAACCTCCTTAATTTAGTAAATATATATATATATACATATGTTCTTTTAACATTTACCTATATGTATACATTCTTTTATATATATTCTTTTAACAGGGTAAATGTTAAAAGAACATATATATATATATAAATGTGTATATATGTATACATTCATATATATATACATTTATATATTCTTTTAACATTATATAACATAACAATATATATTGTTATATATATAATATATTATATGTTATATATATTGTCATATGTATATAACAATATATATATTATAACATACATAACATATATGTTATATATAAGAAATATGTTGTTATATAATGTTATATTATGTTATATGTTATATATATAACTATATATTGTTATTTGTTACGTTATGTTAACATAATCTTATGTTATATATGTTATGTTATATTATATGTTATATATTGTTTTATATATAACATTATATAACATAAACAATTATATATTGTTTTATATATATAACAATATATAAATGTGTATATATATACATTTATATACTGTATATATACATTTATATATTCTTATATATATATATATATATATTATTTTAACAGGGTAAATGACTTTGTTAAAAGGATAAAAGGACAATCTCTAGACAGAGAATGTATGTGCAAACCATCTATCTGAGAAAGGATAAAAACCGAGAATATATAAATATTTCTCAAAACTCAACTGTAAAGAAAGAAATCTAAACAATCCAATTTGAATACTGGCAAAAGACATGGAATCATATTTCACTGAATAAGATATACAAATGGCAGATAAAACATACAAAAACATGTTCATCATTAGCCATAAGTATATATATAGATAGATAGATAATACCACAATGAGACATTATGACAAACCTATCATAATAGCTAAAATTAAAAAAAAATGAAAACACTAATTGTTGGCAAGATGAAGAAAAACTGGATCACTCATACAGTGACTCTAGGAGACAGCTGACCAGTTTTTTTAAAAAAAAGGAATGAAAGAGAGAAAAAAGAAAGAAAGAGAGAGAGAGAGACAGAGAAAGAAAGAAAGGAAGAAAGAAAGAAAGAGACAGAGAGAAAGAAAGAAAAGAAAGAAAAGCAAAGAAAAGCAAGAAAGCAAGAAAGAAAGAAAGAGAAGAAAAGAATAAGTTAAACGTTTAACTGTCACACAGCCCAGTAATTGTACTCCTGGGCACTGATCCCAGAGAAATGAAAACTTACATTCATACAAAAACCTGTACGCAATATTCATAACAAAATGTTCATTAATTAGCCCCAAACTGGAAATAACCAAGATGTTCTTCAATGGGTGACTAGTTAAACAAAGTGTGGTATACCCATCCCATGATAGGTCACTCAGCAGTGAAAAGGAATGCACTAGAGACACGCAAAACAATCCGAATGAATCTCCAGAGAATAATCCTGAGTGAAAAAAGCACTCCTAAATATTACATTTTGATGGCATGGCTCCACTTACATAACAGTCTTGAAATCACAAAATTATAGAACTGGAGGACAGATTAGTGGCTGTCGGTCTAAGAAGGTATGATGCTGTGGAAGAAGTTAGTATGGCTATAAAGGCGCAACATGAGGAATCGCTTTGTGATGGAAATGTTTTGGATCTTTGCTGTATCAATGTCAATACCTTCATTGTGACACTGTACTACAGTGTGCAAGATGTTGTAGCACAATGAAGTGACATTGTACTACAATTTAGTGCAAGAAATTGACTAAAGGGATGCATCCATGGGATATCTCTGTATTACTTCTGACTGCATATAATTTGACAGCTGTAACAAAGTACAAAGCCTACTTTTAAAAAATCAAGCAATGCAACATACCTGATCTCAAATTCCATCATGACACTAAATACCTATTTGGAAGGTCATTCACAATTTTAAATTGGATACATATACACCCCTTTTGAAAAATTATTATTGTCATTATTTTACTACCCCTTTCAATTGTACAGCCAGGCTTCTTTATTTACTTGAACACCCTGCTTGGACAATATAGTCTTTATATTTGTGAGTTTTGGTATAAAGGAAAAAGAAACACTTTTGTGGCTCCTGGAAAGAATCACAAGAAGCTAGTTACAATATAAGAAACCATATTTGCCAGCATATATTTTTCTAAGACAATTCTAAGTAATAAGATACTACTCTTAATCCTAATATACTTAAATGTCCAACTTTTAATAAAACGCATTTATTGCATATGACGAGTAAGCACCATCAGCATAGTTGTCCTTGAAAGTTAAGGTCAACAATTCATGTGGGGAAACGCAAGTTTAGAGACTGCTTTTAAAAAGTAATTAAAATTGCCTTGAAGCAGTAGAAAAGACGGTAACCAAAATTACAAATCTATTTTCCCAAGCCTCCACCTTTTCCACCACTGACAAATGGCAATCACTGGATAGCAGCACCTCTGCCAGCTCGTTACTGCTATGCTGGGGCTTTATTCTGTTACATTCCACATTTCCTCCCTTGAAGAGCGTTCACACTGCTTTTTTCATCAGTTGCCTAAGTGGGTTCCATCACTTTAGCAAAACAGACTACAGCGATCTTGCCCGCAAGCCTTTGTCTAATTAACTAATCCTATGAGCTGTAACACTGTTCACGATTAACTTCTCAGAATATCCTACTACTTTAGGGGGTTGACTTGTTAATCACTGACAGCCCATTTGAGATGTGTGTGTGTGTGTGTGTGTGCCATTGTATATGTGAGTGTACCTGTGTACGTGTGTGCATGTCTGTATGTGTAAATGGGTGCAATAAGGATGCCTAAGTGAATTTTAGGTGCATCCAATGGAAATCCATGTTTTCCCTGTCACAATGAATACTACAGGCAGTTGTTTAAATTTGTGTCTCTCAAATCACTGGTCTTTGATCATACTTCAGGCATTGTTTCATTGTGCTTAAATAATTGTATCTTCTAAACCGACTGTGCACCTTTAGGATGTATGGTACCAGAAGAGCCAGCCACTTCCAAATGCCCATGTGAATTGAGAGGGAATCTGTTAAAACTAAGTGGGGATGGATGTGACCACCTTTCTTACCCCACTTAAAAATTATGACAAGTAATTGAAGAAGATAATCTTGAAGGGAGAAGGGAAAGTGGTTAGTATGTGTGAATCAAATTTTCTTATTTCTTAGTTTGAGTTGATGTCACAGGTATTTTATAACTCTAATAAAAATTTTATTAGATGAGTTTTTAAAATATATATTTTAAAAAATCAGAAAACTGTTGTACATACCTTCCTTCCTTCTGATAACATGTTAATTGGATTGCCCACCTGTTTCTTAAATATTACAGGAGACATGTTTTTCTGTTTAAGAAAATATAATGGATAATGCATGGTGCCTTTATCCTTTATTCCTCTGTGAATTTTGCCTGTTTCCTAAAAGCAGAAATACTAAGTCAACCTAAAAACAGAGCATTCCGTTCTTGTGTGTTAGCACTTTTGCATGAAAGTGGTTTATTTAAAAATATTTAAAGTGCCAAATGGAATGTAATACAGAACCTCACGTGAAAGAGAGAGAGAAGCTGAGATAGGGGATGAAGCTGGAGTTTCACTCTGCCTCCTTCCATCCCCAAGTAGGTCCTGATGGACACAGTGGCAAAACGGATACTTTCCAGTCTCCTCTTAGGAAAACTTAAAGGTAATTCTAAGCATAGATATGCTCCAAAATATTTAGACAGAATATCCCTGTGACCTCTGGAAAGACCAAGGAAAATCTTGCTTAAAATCTACAAAAGTGGGAGATAGTGGCCTGGTAATTTAAGGCACTAGTAAGTAAGAGGTCAAAGGAAATTCGCTTCCTGTTCCCTTGTGCAATTATATTGATATGTCTGGGATAAAGAGCCAGCTCCGGTTAACGCCAGAGCAAGAAAGAATAAGCAAATTCACAATTGTGTTTTGCTCTCTAGCTTCAGAGTTACATGTTGCTGCCTTTTAAAATCTGTTAAGGTCCCTGGAGCCATTTACACAGGAAATGGTGAGAGCAGAGCCAGGATCTGCTGTCTATGAATTTTATGAATTGTGAAATGCAAAACATTTTTTACATACGAGCAGTCCAAATCAACAAAAGCCACAAAGGGATAACACGTACCTTATAAATCTAGATATTTGCCATGATAGTGCAAGCTTATGCGTTTGTGTGTATTCTTATTTGAATAGCAATGAAAAGGCAAATATCTACATCAGATTGGTAGTTCATCTCATTCCATGCCTTTTTCCCCCTCTCCAGGCCAAACTGTTTAACATTCAAGAAAGTCAGCATGGTTACACCCCCTGCGAAAATTTCAACATAAAATGTGGAGGTTTACCGAAGCCTTTGCCTCCTTGGCTCCACCTTCCCCACATGCAGACCCCATCAGCACTCCTCCCATTTTCCTGTGTGCCTCCTGAGATCAAGAGCCGAACAGATGGCTGTACCTTAGGCACTGGCTAAGTTACCATAACCGGAAAGACAGTCCCTCCCCACTTCTCCCCACCACAAAGCACTCTTGGAGAGGCAGCAGAGCAAGCCCATGAGCCTGCAGCCTCAAAACCTAATGAAGGAAAAGATTGAACACCCTCTTCCCATTTCATTGAATGTGCCCCTCTCTGTAAACGAGATTCAAAGCAGCACTAGAGAATCTGAGTGAGCAGAGGATGCAGCATCAAAGTCAAAATCATTGTCAAGTCAAGCTCCCATTTCATGAATGCCTGCCATTCACGAGGCCTTGAGTAAGGCTTCTAATGTAAGTTATCACTAATTGAACAATCCTGCAACACAGATATGCTTAGCTGTGTTTTAGAGATGGGAAAATGTAAACTCTGAGAGGTTAAGTGAGTTGTTAATTTCAGACACCTAAAAAGCGCTCATGTCAGGATTGGGCTGATAGGTGCCTAACTCCAAGGCCTGCCTTCATTACAAAAACAGTAACTCAGAGAAAATGGTAGTCTTAGAGCATCTTCCCCTGCCCTTTGGTCATTGGAGTTGTAATTGTCCAAGAACCTAGTTCCTCCAATTCAATGCAGTTGCCTCCGAAAAGTTACTAGCCACATCACAACCCTGACATACTCAATAAGAGGATCATGCAATCGAGGAACTAGTATGTTCAAGTGCCTCTGATATAGCATGAACACTGGATACAGGTGAGAGAGATCATGATGAGAAATCAAAGAAGAATTGAAGGAAATAGACCTCGGTTTCCACATCTGGAAAGTGGGGATAATATACCTACCCTAAAGGCATTGTGAGAATGTCAAGCTAGTGCATGTGAATCTCATAATAATAGATGCTCTATTAGTGACAGACTTTACCATCAGCACCACCATCCTCACTACTACTGTCAGTCATTACTGCTACCATCTGGCCATGAACAATAACAGTAGTGGCGGTTACTTTGTGATCCTTAAAGTGCAAGTTAAGTACCAGTATTCTAAATGATACGTTAGGTTGCTCTATTTCTGAGCTCTGAAGAGTTAGCAGTGTGGCACTTTCTTAGCATAAAACACAAATGTTAATAACCCCATTTGGTATGCTACTTTTAATGCATGAAACAGTTCCACTAACACTGAAAATCTGAAACTGAGGTGTTCTAACTGCATCACCCATTCTTAAATTAGAAGCACTTAGTCTGCATTGTAAAGAGACCATATTAGATTCATCACAGAAATAACACATATGATAAGGAGAAATGACATGAAAAAAGATGAGTTGTTCTTAATCATCTCACTAATTTGCTCAGGTATTGCACTACCTGACCCTGGTAACAGGGAATTCCGTTGTTTTTTATACCTAAACAATGGATGTGGAGATGTCAAAGTTGAAGAACTGGGATGGTTCTAAAGTTCTCTGCATAATAAAGACAGAAGGGTCTTAAGAGAGTAGGTAAGTACAGAGAATGACACCAGAGGGATTTACAGATCTTGTGGGAAGTCTGTAAAAAAGGCATCTCCAGAGAAGAAAAGGGAGAATGAGTGGAGAAGGAAGAGACTCCCCGGAGACTTTCAGAGTAGAATGCGATGCACTGGGGGATATAAATCCTTTGTGTTCCATCCCCCAGCCAAAACGGTAGGGGAGGGAGGACCCACAGTACAATGCACTTCCATCATTTTTGTTATGAATCTGATTATGTGTGAGGGTGGGTGAAGTCACTATTTTGCACTATTTTACTATTATGAGTAAACACATAATATTCATTAAAGTCTTGCTTCAATGATGACATGAGGCAAGAACTAAGGTGCAAAATCCAGAAAGGGTGATGATAACAAGATCATTTTGCTTGGTGTATGAGATTTTCTGTGAGGGCAGAAACCTTGTCTCTTGCCAGTAAATCTCCGGTAGCTGGCAGAGAACCCAGCATTAAACAGCACCCTATAAAGCTTTGTTAAAAATAGCTGTGTGTTTACAAGACATCTCAAAAAAAGGATGGGAAAAATGTTTAAAAGGGCTTAGAGCCATTGTTGTCTTTCTTAGTTGTTTACTGCCCTGAATACATCCTTCAGGTCCATTGTCAATTTGCAGCATTTACATAGAATTTTCATACAAATTTTGTGATGTATTTCCTTCCAGCTTTGTCAAAAAAAAATACAACATAAATGTTATCTTTCAAGGTAGCTCCTGCTTCCCCAATTAGGAAATAAAATATAAATATTGTTAATTGCTTGGGAAAATTTTAAATAATACTAAGAGTACGAGTTGGTCCCTAAAATAATGTGAAATCAGAATCAATGCCCTACTGGAAAAAAAATAAAGTGTGTGTGTGTGTGTGTGTGTATGTGTACATGTATGTATGTATATGTGTATATATATATATGTATGTATGTGTGTGTGTATATATATATATATATATATATATATATATATATATATCTTTGGGAAAGGATGCATTGAGGCTTAGCAATGCTATATGTCAGGGATCAACAAACATCTTCTGTAAAGATCCAGATAAGTAAATCTTTTTGTATGTTATAGGATATGTTACTACTACTGAACTTGGCCATTGTAACACAAAAGCAGTCATAAATAACACTGAAATTAATGGGCATGCCTGTGTTTCGATAAAACTTTATTTACAAAAACAGCCAGCAAGTTCCATTCAACCCCCAGGCCACAGTATGCTAAGCTCTCCTGTTATGTACATAGGAAACTACCAAAAGCAAGACATTTGGAATTCTGGCCAAATAGCTTCACATCAAATATGCCTCACCAAGAATCTTACAGCAGATGAGGACTTCTTTTACCAGAAATCTTGCAACATGTTGAATTAACAAAAATAAGGCATTCATAGTGGAGACAGTAATTGGTACAATGTAAAAAAAATAAACTGTTTGTATTTAGGAGGTTACTGGTTTGAAATTGATACATTTTCTTAGGCTAGGAGCCAAGGCTGTGCATCTCTTGAGAAGATGCATTTGTATTTAACTGCTCTTGTGACAGTAGTTTGAAATTTGACCTTTCTGTATAATATGTGTTTAGCTATTGCCTGACTGCTGCTGCTAATTATTATTTTGTCAATTATTTTCTGTCATTGAGGTTTGTCAGTGAATATTAAAAGTAGCAATGATTACATCCAATTATTTTCTTATACCACTTTTCCATCTCTATGCCTCTTATCTTATTTTGCACTTAAGAGAAAGAAGATACTTCATTTGTCAAATGACCAAAACTATTGATAGTTCAAGTTCTAAGTTCCAGAAGAATACAAATACAGAGAAAGAAGCTCATTACCCTCTCTGGCTGAAAACAGTGTTTGTCAAGAAGTAAGGAGTAAGAATTTGGGTGATACCTAAAGAGTTCATTTATGCAAACCTGTATTTAAAAAGACTCTTTGTTGTCTGTGCTGACTATTGTAGCTTAGTTGTAAATCAATAGGTGATATGAAAGAGAAGATTAAAAAATGTATAGCCCCATAAAAAATTTTGTGCAAATTTAAAAATAACTCAATAACATCAATCTCAAAATTATGTACGTGCATCCCTGCATTTCCTAAGGATCCCTTAAGGTATTCCATTATATTTTTACAGCCATTAGCACTGCCATTCATTAGAAACATAATGCTGTAATCACTCAGAGGTTCAAGGAAATGAAAGTCTCTCACATTTACCTACTACCCTCTGTTGTCTAATATAGTATCAAATGTTACAACAGTGTAAACTCTTCCATAAATGCAGATAAAAGGCTCTGCGGGAGACAGCTGTGATGAACTGCCTGAAATATAGAGGTCTGATTTTTGAGAGGAGAATGTTTCCTCCCACAGCAATTACTAACATCCCTCATGCTATGAATTGTTTGTGTTCTAGTACAACTGCCTGGAAAGTGAATCTGGGTTCTTCATTGCCTTTGATTATAAAAATGAGGGGCCCCTCTTGTGGGGCAAAGAATAAAGGCTCAAAGAAGTCATCAAAACCCTGCTTTCAAAAGATGTACATTCTTTAAATCCTGGAAATGGAAAAGAAAGCCGTACTTGATAAATTAATATTGGTTCTCAAAAGAGGTTACTAGAAACCCTAAGTGGTCAGGATTGCTGGGAACAATGACTAAGGACCCAAAGGACAAATGGAAGTGCAAACAAAAGAAGGGCACGGACCAGAATCAAATGTCAGTCAGATTCTATTAAACACCTTCCTAGATTCACCAACAGGATAAGATGCCATTTTCTATAGTAACACAAATACAACGTTATAACACTTTACGGAAACAGTGGGGTTTTAAAAAGTTACCAGGCTGATTTGGCTGGCGGACTGATCAGTGTCACAGAGCAGAGGCAGCAACTCAAAACATATTGAGGGATGAGTGCACAAAGCAGCATATGTCCTATACACCACAGCTGAAGAGACTGCAGGTGGGGTTGCACTGTCTCCACTTATGAAAAGTGATTCAATCTAGTATGGCACATTCACGTTTCATGATCCGGTGTGTGTCTTATCTATATTATCGTTAAGCTATTTACCTGGGTGTCTGAAACATTTTATTCAAATGAACGAAATGGTGCAATTGCTGCAACACACTAGGGACTTGATATTTTCTATCTCTCTCTTTTTTTTTTTTTTTTTTTGAGACGGAGTATCGCTCTGTCCCCGGGCTGGACTATAGTGGCATGATCTCAGCCCACTGCAACCTCCATCTCCTGGGTTCAAGCGATTCCTCTGCCTCAGCCTCCTGAGTAGCTGGGACTACAGGCATGTGCCACCACGCCCAGCTAATTTTTGTGTTTTAGTAGAGATGGGGTTTCACTATGGCCAGGATGGTCTCAATCTACTGACCTCATGATCTGCCCACTTCGGCCTCCCAAAGTGTTGGGATTACGGGCGTGAGCCACTGAGTCCAGCTGGTATTTGTTCTCTTTAAACAACACAACAACCATTTTTTTAGATATGCTTATCCCCATTTTACAGATAAGGAATAAAATAAAGAAACTTTTCTTTAAGATTACATAAAAGCATTAAAAACAAGATTACATAAAAGCAGCAGAGCCTAGATTTGGATCAAAATATCTGGCTTTCAATCCAGATTTCACCAATACATGTTATCTCCTCGTGTTTTTCTTCCGTGTGTTCTTCTATTTTTTTAAGAAGCATATTAATTTCCTAAAATTTAAAACAGAACTCAGATTTTAAGAACTTAAAAAGCACTCTATGTGCAGCTTCCTGTTCTTATTATCCAAATTTTGGAAAGTTAAATTTTATCTCCAGTAAGAAGATACTTCAAAAATAGATGAATAAATATCCGACCTTTAATCAAGGTTAAATTTCATGACCTCTTTTTCTGTGTTAACCCCCTTCTTTTTATACCCCAGTGTTTTTTATGTGATTTGATAAAAATTAAATTTGAATTAAAATTCATTCCGGGTGAATTTTGGACCTTTCTCTCATTGAGATGATTAGTGACAATTCGCAATCTTACGGTCATGGCAAATGATAATTTGCAATCTTACAATCATGATAAAGAGACACTGAAAGAAGAGGCTCAAGAGGTTGATGTAGGAAAGGAGTCAGACATTCCACAACTGAGCCTTGACTTTATTCAGTCTCTGTACCTTTTCATTTAACAAGCACTCCCTGTGCATCTCCAAAGTGGTAGGGAATATGCTGAATGTGTTGCAGAGACCATTAATATAAATTCATTGCAATGTCAGTTTCATGAGCAGGACCGCTTGGCTTCCATAATGCAAAATTTTAATTGGAACAAGAATGAGCACATGACCCAAGCTAGGTCAATCATAATATTTTCTCCAAAAATATGGGACTATGAATAAAAGAGAGAATAATTAAGATTAACTCTCTTCTGGTAGCTGGACCTGTAACATGCATGCTTGGAAAATGTGAGGCCAGAAAACTCTGGACATAATCATATAAGCTCATGCAGGATAAGCCAGTTTGCAGCATAAGAAGAGAATAAAGTGACAAAACAGAGATGAAGGATGGAGAAAGAGTCTGTCCAATGTTCCAGTCCCTAGTTCTAGTACCTTCCAGAGGCCTAGGTACAATGGTTGTAATTCTGCATTTGGATTCACAGAAAAATCCCTATACTCTTAAAATAAAGTTTCCATTTCAAGTTAAACCAGTGTGAGTTAATTTTGCACGTGTGAAACCCATTAAGCTCAACATAAGAAGCTTCCATCACCTGAACTTGAAGTAAAAGTATTTGATGATGCCATCACCAGTCTGCATCCCCAACATTCTAGCATCCATCTAGCAAACCCCTTAAAATGGCCAGCATGCCCACCTTTCCTTTTCTTTATCCACATGGTTTCTCTTCTAAGCAAGGTCTCTCAAATATTTTGCTCTATATTTGACTCACATAAGAGCTACTTTAGATAATAAAATCATAGCTGAAAAAGCTATTTAGCTCATTTTCTATCTGACCCTGCATGTATCTTGGGCATCCAGATGCCTAGGTACAATTTGATGATGCTAACAAGTCAGTCTGCCAGTTTTAACTTGCTAAGCAAACATCGGCAACATTAAATGCTCAAAGTGTGTAAATTGCTGAAGAAATAATATTATTCAGATAGAAAAAAAATTGCATGACCTGGTTGGACAAAAGTGCTGCTCTTACTTCCAGTAGGGGAAGACATATAAACAGCAGACTTGTAACAATATCTTGACTCAGTGCTAGCTTGGGCCAATTATGGGATCTTAAGATATTGCAGTGTAGCTACTCACTTTCCAAGACCCCAGTAAGGACTTGTGCTCCATTGCAGCTGCCGGGAGAGTGAGGGAAAACGGTGTGACACACTCTTCATGGGAAAACAGCCCAGAATTTAGGAACAAAATGCACACTGCTCAACTGTCTAATTTCCTAAATCACTCATGAATATATTTCCATATGCAGTAACAGCTAAATTATTTCAAGTATATCCCATCTTGTCTATCACATCAGGATTTATGAAAAATAAGAAGCTGATGATTGGGTGGAGGTGACAGAGAACATACCCACAAGCAGTGGGTAGTATCAGTTCACAAGTTCAAAACTTCCATACTAGCTTGATAGCCAAATGCCAGTCTTTTGATTCCTTCTGCAAAATAAATAACAGCATATAAAATAGAAAAATTACCTTAATTATTATAATTCCTTGGTAAAGTCAACTATTGGGAGAACATGGGAATTTCTAAAATGGGCACCCACACTAACATTTTTTTTTTTTTTTTTTGAGATGGAGTTTTGTTCTTATCGCCCAGGCTGGAGTGCAGTGGCATGATCTCGGCTCACTGCAACGGCTCACCGCAACGGCTCACCGCAACCTCCGCCTCCTGAGTTCAGGTGATTCTCCTACCTCAGTCTCCCAAATAGCCGGGATTACAGGGACATGCCAGCACGCCTGGTTAATTTTTTGTATTTTTAGTAGAGACGGGGTTTCATCATGCTGGCCAGGCTGGTCTCAAACTCCTGACCTCAGGTGATCCACCTGCCTTGGCCTCCCAAAATGCAGGAATTACAGGCGTGAGCCACTGTGCCCAGCCAGGAATTCTTTGTTTGATCTAGTCCCAGCTACTAAAGATGTGGCACAAACTATAATAATGGTCCTTTATTTTTTGTTTTAACTCTTTGCCTGAAAAAGAGCAGAATTACCTAGTGTCTATGATGGTTTTATAAACTGAGAGTACAGCTGCCAGAAGGGTGAATACTGACACATAAAGGGTCATTATAGAAATATTAAGGAATTGGAAATAAAGGATTAAGGACAAATTTATTATTTTAGCATATGGGGAATCGCCAGAATGGAGATTAAGATCCAAGTAGGATATACAAAGAATAATGGGTAGATGGAATTCACAGAATTCTGTTCAGAGACAAAAATACTCTTAATTCTCTGCTTCATCTGCTAATGTTTTCACTGGGGTGGAAAGAGCAGAGCTTCTGTATACACTCTCACGGCTTTGAATTCCAGCTTGAACTCCCTTTACTACATGTGAGACTTTGAGCAACATTCTTAGACTGTTTTACTTTCTCTTTATCCTCTGTGAAATGAGATTAATAATGCTTGCCTTACAAGGCTAGCATTATAAGGACAAAAAGTGACAGTTACATAAAACATTAACATAGAACTTAACAGAGTAAACACTCATACATGCTAAAAAGTCTACATTCATTTGTTCATTTACTTAGAAGAAAAGCTACAGGAAAGTTGCTATCGTCTGAATTTTGTAGCCCCTCCCAAATTCTTATGTTGAAACCTAATGCCCCAGATAATGGTATTAAGAGGTGGGACCTCTGGGACATGACAAAAATCATGAGTGAGATTGTTGTCCTAATGAAAGAACCTGAGGGAGCTTGCCTGCCCCTTCAGCCATGTGAGAACACAGCGAGAAGTTGCCATCCCTGAGGAATAAGCTCTCACCAGACACTGGTTCTGCCTTGATCTTGGACTTCTCAGCCTCCAGAACTGAGAAAAATAAGTGTTTGTTGTTAATAAACCACCCAGTCTATGGCATTTTTATGATAGCTGCCTGAACAGACTAAGGCTGAAAGGGACATGATTTGCCAAAATCTACATAATTAGATTGTAACAGAACTGGGTTTAGATTGACTAATATTGAGGGGAGCTAGTTTTGCATTATACTCTGAATATTTCCAGGAATATCTATCCAGGTCCATATCTAAAAATGTAAAATAGGCCGGGCGCGGTGGCTCAAGCCTGTAATCCCAGCACTTTGGGAAGCCGAGGTGGGTGGATCATGAGGTCAAGAGATCGAGACCATCCTGGTCAACACGGTGAAACCCCGTCTCTACTAAAAATACAAAAAATTAGCTGGGCATGGTGGCGCGTGCCTGTAATCCCAGCTACTCAGGAGGCTGAGGCAGGAGAATTGCCTGAACCCAGGAGGCAGAGGTTGCGGTGAGCCGAGATCGCGCCATTGCACTCCAGCCTGGGTAACAAGAGCGAAACTCTGTCCCCAAAAAAAAAAATAAATAAAAATGTAAAATAAATCTTTAACTTTCCAAGTTTGCTAAGCAGCTACTAAGCCTGCAGTCCTATACCCCTCCTTTTAATCTCCTCCACAACCCCTACTACTACACAGGTACTTTATCACCTAGAAAAAAGAATGGAAAAGAAAAAGCAATTATGCACTATTGCTTTCCTGCCTTGCCTTGCTGAGCTGTACCATCTTCAGGATCTCATAAATCCATGAGTGGGGTGGGGTTCTTATTTAGCTTATTGCGCACCAAAAAAAAAAAAAAAAAAAAAGTTATGTTGATAATCCTCTTCTTGTGTTATCTCTTCTAATTTTTCAAACAGTCCTACCAAAGATGCCCCAATTTAAATTTTAAAATTACATTAAATATGCCAATAAACTATTTTCTAAAACATGTTGAATTTTGTAGTTCCATTTTAAAGATGAGGAACCTGGGGCTACTGGCTGAAAGTCAAACAGCTCATGAGCAGTGGAGCCTGGCTTTGAATTTAGTTTGACCCTGAAATGGAGCTGTTAGAGTCTCCCCCTGGAGCACATTAAAAGGACAGCAAACCCAGGGGACACGGCTTCTGTTCAAGGAAGAAATTATGTACATCTTTCAAATGAGAGCAATTAGAGGTTAACATAATAAAAAGTAAGGATGTATTCAGCACAGACTATAACCATGCACATTCCAGAAAAGCACATCAAGGAAAAGGTCCCTGTGGGGGAAGGTTATTCCAAGGTGTTACTTGAAGGATATAAATGTTGAGTCCTTAATATTTCAATTCATTATTTGTGACCTGCTTCTGCCACAAAAGAGAGAAATGGTCCCCTTAAGCTTCCACCTAGGAAAACTTTCTCTTTCCTGCCTTAATTTATGTTGCTCTCTTCACCTGAACGGGGTGATGATAATGATGATGATGAAGACAATAATAATATTAATGATGATAAACACTGTAACACATCTACCATTTATGGTAGGGTTACTTTGTGTCATGACCTCATCGAATTCTGAAAACGGTGACGAGGAGAAACAACAACTATTCTCCCCATTTCACAGATGATAAAATGAGAGTTTAAGAGGTTAAGTAATGAATCCAAGGTCACACAAGCAGTAAGTGGCAAAGACGGGACCAAGACATAACCTCTATGTCATATGTTAGCTCCTTCACTCCCCTTATCCTATGTATCTAAGGTTATGGTTCATAAACTTTAGCGAACATCAAAATCCGCTGGGAATCTTGCTAAGGTAAACTGCTTTCCACTGTCAGAGCCTCTTAGCAGCTGGGGATGGGAAGCACATGAGACTCTGTATTTCTAACAAGTTTCCAAGTAATGATGATGCATCTGGTCCTGGGAGCATACTTTGAGAACCACTGACCTAATTAAGTTTTCCAAGTTTTTCCATCTGTGAAATGGGATAATTCTTGTACCAAACTCATAGAGATCTTATGAGGATTTAAAGACTTAGTTCATGTAACGCTCTTAGAACTACCAAAACAGCAATGAACACACTGTGGTGTTGGTCATTATTCGTGTTGTCTTTATTGTTGGAGGCCAAGCTCAAATTATAATAAATAATTTAGCCAGAATAATTTTTCTTTCCACATCTGCCTTTACACCACCGCATCTGTCCTTACATTTTGCTCTATGTTAATTATATTAGGCCTAACTTTCACACTAAATCATCAACACTACAAGGCAGAAAATATATGCTCAGTTAAAATGTTTTCCTGTGTTCCACAGTGCCTAGCACAGTGCTCCACAAGCATTGATTGAATTGTTTATTGCTTGATAATGAAATGATTCAAAAGCAGAGAGTGAAGCTAGAAGACATTTAAATTATACTATTAGATTCAATTTAGCAGAGGACTTAGTAAGATCCCTTAGGTCTCCTGATTTAGTCTAATGCCAGCCCTCAGTGTGTTGCACAGACCTAGATATAGCCGTGAAAGAAGAGATAAACAGCCGATGTAATTACAGTGACATAGTGGTTAAACTTTTATAGCTGAGGGGATCAGCAAATAGGATTTTGAAAATCAAATTAAAACTGTCATTCCACAACATTAAGTTTCCAGAATTTTCACTTTTTAATATTAATGATTTTTTTCCTCCAAAAAGGAACAAACAATGCTAATTCTACTGCTACAATACTGGTAATGAAGAAATAAAGAATAATTTATCATTGCATAATTAACACAGTACAGTTAAGCATGTTTTAATGATTTTGTATAATGGCCTCTCATAACTAGATGATACTTGTGAAAAGAAAAGAACTATGCTAGGAATCATTAATGAAGATGGATATACTGACCAGGATTTTATTTTATTTTATTTTTTGTATAAAGTGTTTACAAGATGACTTGGTGTGTCTTGGCACTGGTTTATTCCTGAATCTGTAGGTGACCAGATGGTTTGTAAAATATTTTAACTGATTCAAGAAATAAAAGGCTAAGAATGCAACCCATGCAAATCAGCAGGCTTTCTTCTTCTGTGCTTCCAAATAAAATCCACTCTTAACTTTATTGGTGCATTAGACATTGGAAGTAGGAGAATATTGCTATTTTTAGCCATTTTTAACACCCCACATTTATGAGAAGTAATAAAACTATTAGAATTTTTTTGTTTAAAACATCTAAGGGGCTTGAGGATATGAGGAGACAAAAAAAAAATCGGAGGAGAAGATGAATTCAAGCTGGTAACGAACACAATCTCACAACTACTCTTTCTTTTATTGATGTTACCAAAATTAGGTGTGTGAGTTTCTAACAGTTGTATCTCTGGTTGATGCTGCAAAGATTTCAACATTTATATTCAATTAAAGCAAGTGTAACTGCAGGTTTGAGTTTTGGAGAGGGAATGGATAGAGTTACCATTTGCCCATTGGAGAGGTTATAAACAAGTCATCCTCATAGCCTTACCTGGCATGAAGAAGCATTTATTTGACTTATATTATTTAAATAATATTTTAGTTACTGTTCGATATATGCAACTTAGGAAATTACACATGAAATATATATTTCCAGCTGCTCTTTAGAGTTCAAATCATCTAGCAACAGTGAATCTGTGGCATATAATCTGTAGAAGATAGGTGGTAACTAGCTTCAGATCCAACTACATGTGTCTCCAGATCTCTCATCTTCAATGTCTCCTGTTGCCTGACATTCAGCTCTATTCTATCATTTGCATTACCTCCTTGACTCCTGTTGACAAGTACATTTTTCACCTTGATCTACTGTATGTCCAACACAGTGGTTCCCAACTTGTGGTTCTCTAGCCAGTAGTACCAGCATTACCTGTGTATTCTTTAGGAATACAGATTTCTGTCCCATCCAGGCCTATTGAATCAAAAACTCTTGTGGTGGGACCCTGCTCTCTGTGTTTAATAAGCCTGCAGATGATTCCGATGGACATTTTGGCTTGAGAACCATTGATCTAGCACATTTTTCTTCCATACACAAACCTTAAGATGCTATCTATTCTTGGCATCATTTTCAGAAATCACTAGTGAAAACCCTTTTGTCGTTGTGAACTGTAGCGTTATGTTTCTTACACAAATTAAAATAGAGGAACAAAGAGTGATCCTGTGGGCAAAGCCTCAGTCTTCTCTCAGGTTTTCTGTATTTGTGTTAAAGTTTTAATGTACTTTAAACTTTGTGCTAAATTATGTATGAATAACAAGTTTCTTCTTTGTTTGTTATTTATAATAATAAGCAAATTAGGAAATTATACAAGAAATACATATTTCCAGCTGCTCTTTAGAATTCAAAATCATGTAGCAACACTGAATCTGTGGCATAGAATCTGTAGAAGATAGGTGGGAACTGGTCCCAGATTCAACTATATGTGTGTTTGGATCTCTCATCTTCAATGAGATCCAACTATATGTGTGTTTGGATCTCTCATCTTCAATGAGATCCAACTATATGTGTGTTTGGATCTCTCATCTTCAATGTCTCCTGTTGCCTGACATTCAACTCTGTGCCATCATTCACATTACCTGCTTGATTTCTCTTGACATGTATATTTTTCACCTTGGTCTATTATGTGTCTAACACAGTGGTTACACATTATAAATAACAAACAAAGTGGGCCAGGTTTTCATGAAAGAAGCTAAGGGAAAAAGGAAGAATCTGTCTTTCACCTTGAAGAATGATATCATGGAATTCTAAATGAAGGTGTTCAAAACAAAAATGTTTTCTAGCACTTCCGCATCACTTCCTCCACATCACTTTTCCTCCTAGGCTAAGCACAGATCTACAGAGAGGGGACTACACCAGGGCATGGGGACCACATGGGTGGTTCCTGTGGAAGCCAACAACGCAACCATTCACCACAGCATCTGGTGGTGTCTCTGAGAGGATGACTGACATCTGTAGCTATATTTCTGTAGACATTTTGTTACATGGGAAAGTTTACCTTTTTATTTTTAAGCCTCTGTTAGTTGAGTGTTCTTTTACTTGCAGCTGAACACATTCCTATCTGATACAGACACTGCACCATATATCTATATGTAAGGCAGGCTGGGCGTGGTGGCTCACGCCTATCCCAACACTTTGGGAAGCCAGGGTAGGTAGATCACAAGGTGAGGAGTTGGAGATCAGCCTAGCCAATATGGTGAAACCTCCTCTCTACTAAAAATGCAAAACAGCCAAGTGTAGTGGCAGGTACCTGTAGTCCCAGCTACTTGGAAGGCTGAGGCAGGAGAATTGCTTGAACCGAGGAGGCAGAGGTTGCAGTAAGCCAAGATCATGCCACTGCACTTCAGCCTGAGCAACAGAGTGAGACTCTGTTTTTTTTAAAAAAAAAAAAAAAAGGCAGCAAATTTTGCAGACAATGAAAAATATAAAATATAACATCTTCAAATTATGATTGGGAAATGCCAATTTCTTCTGAGTCAAATTATGCTTGCAAAAACATTTATTTTCTTAAAATTATCATTATGAATTTTCAAAGGGTGTTCTTTGTTTCTTGTTTTATGAAATTTGGAAGACAAGTTGGCATTTTCCTCTCCGTCAACACTATGGTTTCACGATTTCATTAACCTTGGTCTTTTCCTAGTCTTCATTTCATTTTGAGATGTGAAAGTATAATCTTTGGAACTCATTCTCCGATCCAAATTAATTCTCATGACTCTCAGCCTGTTTTCCTTCTTTAGACCTTTTCTAGCTCCTTTTTGTCATTCTTGAAATTTTTGTTTTTAGAGAGTCTCACTCTATCACCCAGGCTGGAGTGCAGTGGTGAGATCTCAGCCCACCACAAACTCTGCCTCCCTTGTTTAAGTGATTCTCTCGCCTCTGCCTCCCAAGTAGCTGGGATTACAGTTGCCTACCCCCATGCCTGGCTATTTTTTGCATTTTTTAGTAGAGATGAGGTTTCACTCCTGACCTCAGGTGGTCCACCTGCCTCTGCCTCCTAAAGGGCCGGGATTACAGGCATGGGCTACAACACCCAGCCTGTTGACATATTTTAATGACTACATTCTTTTGCATTTATGTGTACCAAGTGTATTTTCTATTTTACTTCTGACATTTACATTACTTTACTATAGTACAGACGTTAGAAAAAAATTTATATTCATTGTGGACCATTTTTGGATTCACTTTGCAATGCTTTTTGGGTTTTCTTTGCTTAATTTTCATATTTTTCTGTGCTTAAGTTCTCCACTTTTAATTTTAACTTGCCTGGATTCTTTATTTTGTCTCAATTAACTTGCCATTTCAATCCAGAAAATATTAGGTTCATCTTGCAATTTAGTTATTTTCTTTCTAAATGATTTATTCTTCATCATTCTTGTCCCAGTAAAATGAATTAGGATATGCCCAAAGATTTAGCTACATAGATATTCACTGAAGTATCATTTATAAAAACCAAATATATGAAAACAATTGGTTGCCCAAAAACAGGAAAGTGAATTAATCAATTGCAGTACCTCACACAGTGAAGAATTTTATAACCTTCAAATGGAATATAATCATATTTATAAGTATGTAAATGTAGCTAGTAGAAAAAGCAGATTAATAAACCATCATATAGGGTATGATCTTATTTTATGGTAGGGTAACAGGGGAAAGTTGTACTCTCTTTTTTACATATTCTATTTTATCTGTATAACCTAATTTATTGATATAGTGCCTTAAGCTCTTCCATCAAAATCTTGATCTATAAGCTTGTCAAATAGAAAGATCCCATCGTAGTGTGGTGATGCATGAGAAAGAGGCACAATTTTAACTCCTAGAGTATTGAAGAAAAATGTAGATATCTTTACTGAAACTTTTTTCAGAGTAAACGGAGAGATTAATGGAAAATTGCATCTCATAACATTCGGCAAACTCCCTTATCTTTTTACAAAGGTAAACTTCCTATAAGTTGTTTTGCCATTTGATCTTCCCCATGTCTCACACCAAATAGTAACTATCCTACTTTCTCTTTTCTTTTTCTCAAAATCCTCCAAAACTTCTCTATTTGTTTGTCTTTTTTTCTGAATTTCTTATTTTCTTTCCAATTGCTTTTTCACCAAGCAAAACAATCCAAAGGTATTATCCTCTTTCTGTCTACCCTACTATATTTCCCTATATTCTGAAAGATAAACAGCCAAACAAAAGATTCCTCTTAAAAGTATGACAGAAAGGGGATGGGGAAAATAGGATAAATTGCATAGATTTTTTCAATATTTATATTATACTTTATTAATGGTCTTTACATTATACTTTGAGGTTAATAAGATAGTTTTAATCCCAATTACATCTGCTATAAAATATCTTTTACCTTGACAATCAGTAAAAACGAAAAGATGAATCTTAGCACAGAAATGCTCTGGCAGAGCTCACTATCACAATTGCTCCATTAAATATGCCCATCATTTCTACACTTTGCCCCTTGCTTTGGACTCAAGACAAAGCGTAGTTTAACCAATGTATTTTATTTTTCATGGGGGTAACAACTGGAGAGTTTCCACTTATTCTTCAAAGTTTTGACCTTACTCATTGTCAAGGGTTGCTAAACCTGAATGCCTGCTTTCATTTGCAGCCAGGGACTATGGGAATCCCAAAACTCCATAGACAATATCAAGCTCATTCGCTTGCATCACATGCAGTGCAAGTGGGCTAGTTTCAGAAAACATACCCACAGGCACTCCATCACTTACAGGGTGGGCACCACTTAGTGTAGGATCACATCCAAAACCCAAAAGCCAAAGCCAAAAGAATGCATAATGAACGGGAATAAAGAGCACTTAACAAAACAGCAATCACAAGCCTCATCAAGTTTCCCAAGACATTTTACAAACCACCATCAAAAACTCATTGTTTCCAAACATCTCTTTAATAATCCTGACTTCCTAACAATTCTAGAGAGGAAAAAAAAATGTGGTAGCATGTGTTTCAATGGCATCACCATATAGCTGATGAAGAGGAGACAGAGCAGGAGGTAGAAATAAAACTCAAATTCTCCCAAACCCCAGCTTTGGAATACATGTATCGCAAAGCTACTGTTTCATGCACACCTACACTGACATATTCTTTATTTCCTATTTCAGGATTTTATATTTCAACTGATATAGTCTCCAGTTTTTTAATTCTCTCACAACTTTTACTTCTCACAAGTTTACAAATCTTGAAAAAAAAATGTAGCTGTACAATCAGGGCCGCAAATAAATTGAGGTCTATGTTTTTATATCCAAGAAGGCATTTATGCCAATGTTTTGCATAGAACTCTTAGAAAACATAACAAGAAGGAAAAGAGTGCAGGAGTTTATAGTCAGCTTGTCATTTCTAATTAGTACCAATTCCGTTAACTCTTTCATTCATGCTTTCAAAGATAAGTGCTTTTAAATGGGGAACATGCCTTAAAGAAAGAACATGGGCTTTTAGCAATCACCCTGTGGAAATAGGACCTTCATAATGGTGTAATTTTTGATACATTAAATAAAAGTCTTCATTACAGTCATCTAAAAAGAAAAGATGTTACCCTTTACTCTATCCTGTATGTAAAAGAAATTACAACAAAGAAATAAAGTTGCCATTCAAGAGTTCACAATTTGACATTGTCAATAAATCTTATTAAAATTCTTTTTATGATTCTTCATTTCTCTTGTAATTTGACAGACTTAGGGACTAAGATTTTGACTCCATAGCTCAAGACACACAAAGAGATTTCAGTAGCATAGAATATTTAACCACATAAAGCAAAAAAAAAAAAAAAAAAAAAAAAAAAAAAAAGACATATATTCTCTGTATGTCCAAATGGTTTCTCATCACATTTAGGATAACATCTAAATGAATTTATTCCCACAGCCTATAAGGAAATAATTGGTCTGACATCTCCTATCAAACCTTCAGCCTTACTGACTCTATTCCACTTAAAAAGATCTACTTCTTTACCTTGAACCCACCAAAAACATCCCCCCAGGCTCCTTTAGCACTCACTTTCTTCCTAAAAGGGTCTGTCCTCAGAGCATTGCATGGCTGTCTCCTTGACCCCATGTTGCAAATCAGGTGTCAAGTCACTTGCCCTCTATACAAAAAGTCCTTCCTTGATCTCCCTTACTTCCTGCCAGATATCATTTTTTATTATTTCATAGCAGTCATCACTCTGTTATAATCTTATTTTTTTTCTTGTTTATTGTCAAGTTTTCTCCTCCCTTCTTTGTAATATAAACTCCATGAGAAGAAGAGCACTACATTTATAGAGTTCAATAAATACTTGCAGACTACAAGAGAGAAGTTGAAGAAATTTCACATAAGGGCTGGTTCATTGGCTGACCCAGATAGAATCTACTCTACCTTAGAAGCAGGATAGCTGGGTGGAGGGATGACTTTGGCACAAATGCATAATAGAGAGCTAACGTTTCATCTCCATGTGATGCACAGCAGGCAGGAGAGCACTTTCTCTAGGCATTTCGCACTAGACATGGTTCTGACACAAACGCCTTTCTTTCCTGGGCTTTGTTTGAAGACTTTGAATGAGGCAACCCCTAGGTGGGAAAGGTCTCAAGAAGGCAGCTGTTCCTGAAACTGCCCTTTTTCTCTTTTCACCTTTTCTCTCCCTGGTTCTGCACACTATTACTGTGATCCTTGGAAGCTTGGAAGGCCGTGGTCCCCATGCCAGCCAGTCTTTATGAGTGTAAAGGGTCCTCTTGTTAATTCTTACTGAAGTGTAGAAAATGTTCTTTTCTTTTTCCTATACGTCAGCCAAGCAACCTGTATTAAATATCTCAGTGAAAGCAAAACCCAGGAATGAACTAACCAACTTTACTTTAAGTTGATTTGGCAGGTAAGGCTTATATGCACTTATTCAAGTAAACTTCCTTTGTATTCATCCTGTCGGAAGTGGGAAAAAAATGGATATCATAGCTGTTGCAGAATCTTCAGAGGTTTAGTGTGCAACAAATGTACGTTGGTTATTAACTCTAGGGAATTGATTCAAGGACAGTGAGACAGTCAACAAACAACAGAGCACCAACTATACACTAAATATGGCCCTAATACTGCACAATTGGCGAATTTGGGGGAGATACAACCGATTTTTTAATATATTAATCGTCTTAAAGAGTAAAAAGAAAATATTACTATATAGATGCTAAAACATCATTTATGAAAATTCATTCCATATTCTTAGTTTTTAAAAGTAGATCACTTAAATAGGAATTCACGGCTATTCTAATCCAAAAAAATTTAGACTCTGTAAGGTTTTAACTTTTAAATGATTTTTACATTAAAAAAAATAATCATTATGACAACTTTGAGAGGTCACTTTTTCTTTTTTGTTTTTGTTTGTTCTCTCATTAAAATGTTGACTCTAAGACTAAGAGAAGTTGAGATTCCCAAGGCAAGGGCAGTGTAATCAGCACTGTGGGAGGCTGAGGTGGGTGGATCTTTTGAGCCCAGTAGTTCGGGACCAGCTTGGGCAACATGAAGAAACCCTGTCTCTACAGAAAATTAAATAAATCAATAAATAAGCCAGGCCTACAGGCTCATGCCCGTGATCTCAGTTACTGAAGAGGCTGAGGTGGGAGGATTGCTTGACCCTGGGAGGTCGAGGCTGCGGTGAGCCAAGGTTGTGCCACTGCACTCAATCTCAGTGATGGAGTGAACCCTGTCTCAAAAAACAAAAAACAAACAAACAAACAAAACAAGCAAACAAACAAACAAACAAACAAAAAACACACCCAAAGCCACAAAGTTATTAAGTCAAGAACAAGGACACAAAACAATGTATATTTGGTCTTTGGATTCGTCACGTTGCCTAGATGGTCAAAAGAAGAACAAGATAATTTCTATTACTTCCTTTAACTTCTTCCCAGTGATTTAGGACATGTAAGGTCAGAGTCAAGCATTCAGCTGAACATATGTATAATATTTTGGAAAAACTAAAATATAAGGATTGGCTTGGCATGGGGCTCTTGTGTTAACTCGACTCAAAAGTGATCTCAAGGCAAAAGTCACATTGTGTTAATGGTGTAAAGGATCAGTGTTTAGTTGAACCACTCTAGCAGAGACCAGTGGTTGCCGAGCTAATTTCAGGTACCCTCCTCTTCTTCTGGGTGTGCATCTAGACTACATTTCATAGTCTCCTTTGCAATTAGTGTACCTGAGAGCCACCAATGGAAAGGGAAAAGTGTTATGTACAGTTTCCAGGTATAACGCATACAAATCTCTTAGATGCTTCTCTGTGTTCCTTTCCCTACATAGCTGGTCAAAATGCAGAAAACCTCGAAAGACACATGATGAAGATATCAGAGTCTCTATCTGCCTGGACTCCTTCTTCCCCCAAATGACAATGTGAAAGCGAACCTCCCAAAGCCATTCATTCACCTACCTACCACTATGACTCATAAACATATCTTTTCTTGGAGCTATTTTACATTGGTTCGCCTACATTAACAAACAAGACTTCATCACACTTATTGGACTATACTAAAAGCTAATAATTTCCCCATGCTTTGAGCTCAGCCTCTGTAGCCCACTAATGTCTTCCTTATCACTTTTGGCACTTCTATTCTATGGCTTCCTGTTTCTGGACATTTTTCCCTAGCCTCAGAGAAGAGATTTCATAGCCTTCTAAGCTTTTTGGTTTTGAGTTTCAGAAGCAGGGAACAAACTAACCTTATGAACTCTTACTTGACAAAATGCCAGGAGAACTTTATCACCCTAGGTCCTCCAAAAGGCCTGCCCTTGGCCCTGAATGCATTCCTCTCTCTTGTTTTGCTTTCCTGAGCAATCTTTGGCAAGAATTTTTATATACTTCAGGTGTAAATAGTGTTTCATCTCTGTTACTGACAAACTAAGACCTGCCTTGGCACGTAGTAGGCACTCAATAAATATTTCTCCAATATTATCTATCCTTTAGGCCTTTGAGAGGATTGGGCTAGAATCTCAATGCTGTAACTTTTCATATCAGAATAACATTATGCCCAAAGTAAAACTAACAAGCAAAATATCTAACTGCATTGCTGCCTTACCAAACGGAAGTCCAAAGTCAATTTGATTCTTTCTTAATCAAGCAGAAAAATCCCATAGAGGAAATTCAGAAGGTTCGTAGGATGTCCTTATCTCTTAGTAAGATAAAGTGGGCCCAGACACATGGCCATTTTTTAGCACATATATGGAATACAAGCTGTATGATATCTTGAGTGTGGTCAAATTGGTTTGTCTGAAAGCAACAAGAATGCCTTAGCTTGTGCTTGCTCTCCTTCAAGTAAATCAAAAGAAAGATGACTGCTTGCCCTTGCCTAATTCCAAGTGAGTGAAGGACACAATAAGATATCAAAATATTATCTAAAAGCATAAAAGATATATAAGACATTAGCATGCATCTTCATTGTTTGAATCCCGCGTCGTTACTGTGAATGTTTAGGTTTATATATTTTCCTACGGAAGGGTGTTTCTTTGTTTTCATGGCTCTGTGCGCCATCCCTCCACTTGAATTTAGTTATTTGTTGGCAACCAAAGAGGCCCCTTAGCTGAAAGCAGCTGCAATTACGCAGCCAGTTCTCGTTTTTCCAGTGCTTTGTGAGCACACAAAGCTGGACCTCGGAATCAACTTTGACAACACGTTCCTTTTCTTCCCCGACTCCACAATCCCTCCGAATGTATTCAGAATATAAAGAGTCTAATCATTAGCACTTTTTTTCTTTTCAGGGATTTAAAAAACCTACAAGCTGAAGTTGTGTCTATAGAGAATGGTCCCTCTCTACTGCTGCTCTCATAGTTTATTCTTTCTTAAAAGAGAGAACCAATTTGCCCGAATCTATCACCATTTCACCAAATAAAACCAACACCCTCCAATCAATATAGCCCTCTCTTGAGCAAACAAAAGAGAAATGGGACTCATGAAAGAAATTTGTTGGCATTTACATCCATTGCCATACTTTTCAGTAGCTGCTCACCTAATCTATTCACTTACCAGCATTCTCAGATACTAAAATTTTTGTATTGAGATGCACAATATGACAATCAAATCATAGGTCAAAACAGTAAGCTTTTTACAGCATAACAGCATTTCAGTAGGAAATGTGGTTGTGTGAAGGTATTCACCACGTTGCAGAAACAAATGGGATGGAGTGGCCTCATACATTACATCAGAGAACAAGAGTTTGCAATACGTGTCAGACTCTCTTATCTGATAGTTCCATCAAATAAAATCATATATGCATTATACTATATGTCAGTGGTGCACAATACAAGTATAACATAAGCCACATATGTCATATTACATTTTTACTAACCACATCAAAAAATTTCAAAAGCAGGTGAAATTAATTTCGATACTATATTTTACCCAATAGATTCAAAATACAATTATTTCAACATGTACTCAATATTGTTACTTTCTTTAATGAGCCATTTTACATCCTTTTATTCTACTAAAGCTTCATTTTGAGACAAGGTCTCACTGTCACCCAGGCTGGAGTGCAGTGGTGCTATCACAGCTTACTGCAGCTTTGATCTTTGGGGTTCAAGTGATCCTCCCCACTCAGCCTCTTGAGTAGCTGGGACTACAGGCATGCACTACGATGCTTGGCTAATCTCTTATTCCTACCAAGTCTTCAAAACCTTTTGTGAATTTAACAAGTGCACACATCCATTTGGACTGGCCATATTGCAAGTGCTAATGGCCACATGTGGCTAGTGGCTACCATATTGCACAGCCAAACTCTGTGCACTTTAGTTAATGTTTGGGGACAGAAATATCATGTATGGCCTTCCTGGAATGCTCCCCATTACGATTTAACCCTTTACTTAGCTCTGTTCACAATCAGAGCTCAGAATTCTGAATTCAACACATATTCATTGTATGTAAGGTTCCGGGCAGTCTTCTAGGGGCAAGGGAATGAACAAAGCAAAGTTACCGTCCATGATACAGCAACACATCTAGAGAGCATGTTTAACTCTCAGTGAGTATAAAGGCATAGTGAGTCCAAACATCATTTATCCTGAGATGTCTGCTTTGATTCCTTGATAGGACCAGTTGCTCCATCATACATATCCTTTCACAGCACACACTCTTACTTCATAGGGTTTTTCCTAGCTTAAATTATGTGCTCAATATCTAACTTCCTTGAATGGCAAGCTTGATGTATGTAAAGAGACAATATACCTTAATAAATACATGTAGCATCCCCAAACCTACCCAGTACAGTCAGGGCCTGGCACAGAGTGGATGGATAAAAATACTTGTCGAATATAAAGACAGAATGAGAGAAGTAAGGAGGAGGTGAGAGACAGAGGGAGGAAGAAAAGAACGACAGAAAGAGGAAAAAAGAAAAAATGTGCAGTGGCGAAAGGTGAGATGACACTCCGTAAATGTCAGCGATGTTCATTAGCTAAATGGCATAGCCAGCTGCCATAATTTACCACTCCCTTCCTTATTTATATGCAGCCTTTGCTGAATTCTTCCATGCTCAATAGAACTGGTACTTCATACCTTGTATTTCATTTGCTCTTTTCCTGGATTTACTTCAACAATGTTTCAATTTGAACATGACCTAAAGATATGGATGAAGGAGCTATATATTTTGCAGGTACTCCAGTAAATTCGGAAAACTCTTCTATCTAGCTTTGAATGTGTATCATACACATTCGAAAGATGATGGCTGGGTTTTCCCACTGTCATCTTGCCAAAAATTGACAAGGTGGGTATAAGCTGCCCACATGTGGCATTAATTACAGAGATATGCAGATATTTCTCTTGTATTGGCCTATTCAGTCTTTACTGATTTGTAGACAATAAATTAGTGCAGAATCAGAAATTATTTTGGGGACCTGCAGTTTTGTTTTTGTTTTTCATTTGTTCTAGCACACATTGTATATACAAATTTTTCAAGCATTTTCAATTTCAATTTATGTTTCAAGAACTTTGAAATGTTACATATATATGTGTAACATTTCAAACATATATATGTTTATATATGTATATATGTTTATATATTTTATGTATACAAACATATATACATATATATGGCTTTTGATCTTTTTCCTCCATAATCCATAATTTACTAATTCTTTTATTTATTTGATGACTCTGTGGATTCAGCTAAGTCCTCCAATGCCAAAATTGTTTGCAGCTCTGCTTTGCCACCCCACCACCAACAAACACACAGCATCAATTCTGGCTTATCGACCCTGATATTCATGAAAAGGCATGGAAACCCTCAGGGGATGTTCAGCTTCTTCTTTCTCTAGGGAAGTCAGGAGTTTTCAAAGTGTAGTCCAGGTATCAGCAGCATGGACATCACCTAGGAACAATTTATCAATACAAATTCTCAGGCCCTCTCCAGATGTGCTGAATCAGAGAATCTGGGGGCGGGCCTGCAATCTGCATTTTATGGAGCCCTCCATGGGATTCTGAACACACAGTGGAGTTTGAGAACCACTGCCCTTAGTCAGAAGTGAATCAACACAATGCGCACTCACATTTGGAAGCTCAATACGTTTTCATAATACAGAAAAATATTTAGAGAGCACGTTTAAATCTTAGAATAATAAAAGGATACATATAAATGAAAATCAAATTTACAAATACTGGAACAAGTATGAAACAAAAAGAACTCTTAGAGCAAAAATCTGTCAAATTTCATTGTGAAGGGGAAAATAAGTCACTGGTGCTATTTTAAAATCTACAACATTTCTGAAGTGAAATTCCAAGTTGTCTTTCAGTTTTTGTTTACAGTATTTTTAGAGCTCCCTCTGCATGCTATGTTTTCTTTTAGACATACTGCCAACTTTTTGTATCTGTCATCTGGTTTTGAAAATGAGGTTTCTCATCATTTTTTAAGCATTTCACCATTTCAGTTGTCACACTAATGCTTGGTACATCTGGAAGTTCCTGTGATAGGATGGATTTAGAGCCGACATTTAGAAGCGTATCAAATAATTACCAATATTTAATTTCATGTTCCTTCAGAAAAAAAAATCCATTAGAGGTTCTACAGCTCTTCTTCCATGCCATCCCCTAAATTAAATTTCATATTAAAAAGACTAGATTCAAGGATTTCTCAGGCTTCACATTTTCAAATTTAAATTCAAAAAAGCAGAAAGGAATGATGTAGAATGAAATGATTTATCCCAGGGGTTTGTTCTTTTTTAACTAGAAGATAAACTGAGATTCAGGCGGGGGGAGAAGAGGCAGAGGAGGCAGGCTGGCACCCTCATCTTATTTTCTTACGTGATTACATACTGCTTTGGGGTTTCTATTTTAAGCACCAATCATTTATTTTTTTTCCTCCAACACAAATGTGTTCTTGATGACTGGGACTTTGTTTTAATTATTTTTAATAAAACTCATTTGACAGCCTAAACTTTGATGATGTTTCTCCAAAAGGCTCCAATATTAAACAAAAGTATCCTCCCATTTCAAAACTGCAATATGACTTCAGAAAGTTAATTAATGTCATCTTCAGAAGAATCAGGCTGTGAAACCTGTTTGGGATGGTAGCAAAGAGCATGAACTCAAGAGTCAAACTGCTTAGGTGTGAATTCAGCCCTGTCACTTACTTGCTGGATGACCTTGAGGAATTTCTTAAGCTCTGTGTGTCTGAGCTATCTCATCTATAGAAAGTGCATCAGAATTCATTTAGCTCTTGCATTGTCTTTTGGGAGGATCAAATAAGGCAATGCTTGTAAAGGGTCTCTTGTGGAGCTTAATACATAGTATTAAGTATTTATTGATATCCTTTTATTGATAATATTTTAGTAACTGGTTCATCTCTGAAATTATGCTTTATTCAATCACTTAAGCTACAGACAAGTATTTTAATACATTCTATCTTGGTGTTCTCCAATTTGCTGTAAACTTGTCAAAATGAATGATGAGGTGATGATGGGACAGGTAAGTGGCAAGGTGATGTTAGGAGGGGAGCTCTCATGGGAAGCTGGGCTCATGAAGCACTGCATTCCCCACAATTGGCCATTCCTACACACAGGTGCCCTCCACCTCCTCCTCCCTTTCATGTCCCATACCAACCAACATAAACTACCCCTCATGTACAAACACACAGACAAGCAGAAGTATTTGCACTATTCATGTATCTGTGGGCAACAGGTAGCTCCCCACCAACTACTGCAAAAGCTTGCCCTTGCTTTGTTTAAGGCACAAAAGAATTTTAAGACACGATTAGGCATCAGGTCAATGTTTTCATCACATCTTCTAAATATTTCCTTTAAAATATATAGATATTTAGATAAATATTTAATAATATAGAAATATACAATAACAAATAGTAGAGTATGTAACTATAGACATAACATATACATATATATTCCTTTATATTTATAACATATACATATATAGAGATACACACATATGTAATTTATAAAAACAGAGAGTGCTCATTGTACAAAACATTTTGCATAGGTATAGGATATCTGTGGCCATTTGATGTATATGTAGTAATACATGCACACACACACACACACACACACACACACACACAAACATACACAAATGCGCTAGCCCACTAAACCTATTCATTTGGGTTTACAGAGGTAGCAGTGATAACAACCTCTCTTCTTCTTAGTCCCAAACTGATTAAAAAGCAGCCAAAAGCTGCAGAGTATTAATTGGGAAAGTCTGTGTTCCTACTCTTCTCTTGCCATAGATAGGGTAAAATTTCCATCCTCATATGAGAAAGGCACAGGAACTAGTTCTGCCCCTTTCCAAACCATTGGTTACTCACTCCCAAGAGAGGAGTAACTCATCTCATTGGTAAAAATGGGAAAAGGAGTGAACAGGGTAAGCCTTCTCTCCCGCCATGGCATAGAGTCTGGCGTTATCTGTGTCTACCTGTGACTGAGTGTTCCAGTTTAGTGGGATTGAGTGAAGTTCAAGAGCTGACAAAGAATATTAGGAAGCTGCTATTTTGATCTCCAGTATCTGGCTCTCTCTCTCTCTCTCTGCCAGTTTCTACCACTAGTTAGAAAGGAAGTAGGGATATTCTTTCCTCCTTTATATGTTATTTGTAAGACCCAAATTACTATTCAATAATTTGCTGTTGTCCCTGAAGATACTGAGAATACTTTCCCTGCCATTAAATATCCTTTCTTCTATAACACCATTTTTAATGGTCATTCAGCATTTCCATTGTTTCATGTTCTAAGAGTTATTGAACCACTCAATATCAGGTTTTTGAAAAATATATTATACTCAATAATCAGGTTTTTGAAAAATTATTGTTAGTGTAAATAATACAAACAGCATTCTCTGTATACTGTTCTGTTCATTTCTGGTGGATACGTTTCTTAAATAAATAAATAAAAGGCTGGCTGCATCAACACACATGCACATTTGAAATATTTTTTATATACACTTTGAAGTTGTCATCCGGAAAGTTTGTGTCATATCTGCCTCCCCCAGAAGTAAATGAGAACACCTGCTTCCTTGTACCCTTCCTAGATTTAAGGAATGGAACTGAAATACTATGCCACATTTTCTTTACTATGATTTTATACACTTCAGCTACTGGGAAGGTACAAGCACTCTTTGTTTGGGAGGCAGTTTCTTTGCCGTTTGCCCAAGTGTGAAATGCCGTATTTCCTTAAGTCAAGTTACCTACTCTCTTGACATTACAAATATTAGCATTTTAAAACCTGTTTTGAAATTAAGACGAAAGCAAACATCACTGCTAATGTACATTTGAGGGAGGAGGTGGAAGAAACCATGGAAACCAGCAGAGGAATTAAAATGGCAACTAAGAATTAGGCACCGGAATAGAACCAGCAATGGGCCAGATGAGGATTATAATTGGAACCAATTTGACAGGAATTATAAGGTGTTCCTTTGCATTTTTCCCTTTAAAAAATTTTTTTTTCTGTTGGTCACGCTTTGAGGAAGCCGTGATAAATCTTACTTTCACTACACTTTTGCTCCTCATAAAACTCCTTGAAAATAACACGAGCTGTCACAACTATACACAAACACAGCTCATTTAGGCCACAGGATGGCACTCTGGGTGCATGCAATCGGTGAAGTGCCACGCTCCCCCTAGAAATAAGGCTCTCTGTCCCTTGGGAGACTGAGAGACACCACTCACAGCCCCACTAAAAGCCCAGCACCTATACCTCGAAGGTTACAGTGACTAACGTTTTATCCACTCAGAATGCCCCGGGCTTCTCTCAGATGTGTTTCTCTCCACATGTCAAACACTGGCAAAGCTCTCCCTAGAACACCTGGCCTCTTGGCCTCCTCACTTCCTTGGAGGCTACACTTATGGAAAGCTACAAATATTCCTGCTGCTTCAGGAATACAGCTACATTCCAGGGACAAATACATCAGGAAATGCAGCCATTGAACTGCTTGCAGCTCACACGGTGAAACTGCATTTTCCCATTGTTGATACTTCCAAATACTCAAAATACCAGCCCTGTTTTTCTTGAAATATAATTAATATTCTGCTGTGTGGGAGTTAGGTTAACATGTGTTAAATGAAGTGGTATGTACATTACACAGAAACATTGTTTTTTCCACGTTTGGACAGTTGAATTTGTCACTATTATTATAGTTATTATCATTATTATAATTTGCCATCAAAATGTGATGAAAAAAGAAAAATATCTTTAAGCTTAAATGAGAAGGCCTCTGGTGTAATCATCATAACATTAAAAAAACACATAAAGGATGACATAAGTTCTTAGCTAAACAAGGTACACTTGACTTAATCTTTAGTAAATCGCAAATAAGGGTAGAAAAGGCTTAGATTAAAATCACAGTAAGGATTTTCACTCGCAGAAAGCAAAGAGAAGAATTTCCCAGGCAAGGGCATGGGGCAACATGGATCACTGTCAAAGAGTTTCCGGAAAATAATTCCATATATGAAGTATGACAAAATAATGGAAAGCCTCAAAGGCCAATCTAAGGCTTTAGACTTGTCCTAGATACAGAATGAAGGAATTGAGCAGAGGTACCGTGCGAAGAAGGCACTGTTTTGAGGTCAGTTGGATAGCAATGCAGACAAAACTGGCTTGGGGAGAAGGTAAGCAGAAAGGAGAAAGGACAGAATCACGGAGATGTGTTGGGAGGATGTTATAGCTGATTAATATCGCAAGATCTCAAAAAAGGGTGGAGCAGAGGAAATGGGAAAAAATCTGCAGTTTAGAGAGATACTGAAAGAAATATGGCCTGCCCAGAGGAGGTGACTAAGTGAAACTAGCAATGCAGCCTTCAAAATCACAGCTACAGATACCCTAGCATTTGAACACAGCCTCACAGCCCGTCAGCTCAGTACAACAATTCTTTGAGCTCATCTCCAAGGACTCATTTTTTTTTCTTTTATCCCATGGTTCCCACCAATCATCTCTTCATTTTCTTGCTCCACCAGAATAATGTCCTTTGGAAATATCCTCAGTTCCCATGACCCTCAATTCGTAGGGTAAAACCCTGCAGGAAGCCCCACTCACCCTCAGACTACATCAATGCAGATAAACAATGATAGGGGTTATCCAACCAGACAAAAGAGTATAGATGTCATTCACAATACATGGCCTTACATTTCCCAGAAATTTAACTACCTTTCTTCATTATGTTTCATCTCTAGTCTCAGCAACATTGGCAAGCCCCTCCTTACTTTCATGTGATAATCTTGGATTATTGTCTTTAGGAATCTCTAGAGGCTATAAAATGGGAATTTGATCCCAAATCTAGAAACCCATTGTGTCTACACCCATCTTTTCCTACTCTTTTATTTCAATTGAAAAAACAAAAAACAAAAAACTCAACATGTCCCTGCTTCTGTTAAATGTCAGACCATTTACATATGCACAGAATCTGAGCCTTACTCCTTTTGAAAGATTCTATTTTGCATTTTTGGCATACTATTCTATGATTTATATTTTTCCTCTACACACAAACATAATCTAGTCCAGTTGACCACTGAACAGCATGGGAGTTAGTGACGCCATGAAGTTGAAAATCTGTGTATTACTTTTGACTCCCCAGAAACTTAACTACAAATAGCCTACTGTTGACTGGAAGCCTTGCTGGTAATATAGTTGATGAAGACATATTTTGTATGTTATATATATTACATACTGTGTTCTTATAATAAAGTAAGCAAGAGAAAATAAAATGTCCTTAAGAAATCATAAAGAGAAAATATATTTACTATTCATTAAGTGGGAGTGGATTACCATAAAGATCTTTATCTTCATCATCTTCTCATTGAGTAGGCTGAAGAGGAGGAAGAGGAGGGGTTGGTCTTGCTGTCTTAGGGGCAGCAGAGGAGGAAGAAAATCCAGGTATAAATAAACCCATGCAGTTCAAACCCATGTTGTTCAAAGGTCGACTGTATATGTCATTTATGTCATAATCAAAGGTTAATCAGTATTTACAATATGTCAGGAGTTTTTCTAAAAGTCAGGGCTATATCAATTAGAAAACCTAAATAGGGCTGGGCACAGTGGCTCACTCCTGTAATCCCAGCACTTTGGGAGGCTGAGGTGGATGGATCTGGATCACAAGGTCAAGAGATTGAGACCATCTTGGCCAACATGATGAAACCCCATTTCTACTAAGAATACGAAAATTAGGTGGGTATGGTGGGGGGCACCTGTAATCCCAGCTACTCAGAAGGCTGAGGCAGGAGAATTGTTTGAACTTGGTAGGCGGAGGTTGCAATGAGCCAAGATCGCACTGTTGAACTTCAGCCTGGGTGACAAGAGGGAAACTCTGTCTGAAAAAAGAAAAGAAAAGAAAAGAAAAGAAAAGAGAAAAGGAAAAGAAAAGAAAATAAAAGAGAAAAGAAAGAAAGAGAAAACCTAAACAAAAAAATAAGCAAAGCAGACAAAAAATCCTGGCCCTTATGTAGTTCTAGACTGTGTAGGTGAGAATTTTAGTCTCATCTCAATACAAACAAAAAATAGAAATAAACAATCTACTTCCATTATGACACAATCTTCCTCAGCTATCAACCATTACTCTACTCCACTTCATAGAAAAACGTCTTCAAAGAGTTGTGTACATATCATGTCTCCACTTTGTCATCTTGCAATCATTTTTGAAACCACTCCAATGTTGCTCCTGTTCCATCACTCCACTAAAACTGCTCCAGATTCAGGCCTCAAAAGATACCCATGTTGCCAAATCCAACAATTGCTCTTCAGTCCTCGTCTCATTCAACCCCTTGGCAACACTGAACCATGTCATCAATCCTCTCTCTCTGAAGCACCCTTCTCTTGAGCTGTGTTATACCACACTCTTGCTGGAATCCTTTCAGTTCCTTGATTATATCGTACGTGTAATTCTCAGTGTGCAATGTTCATCCCCTCTCTTTGCCTGTCCGCCTCTCTGCCTCCATCTACTCTTCAAGACTTAGCTTAAGTGTCACTTCTTCAGAGGACTCTTTCCTATCCACCCTATTTAATAGGAACTTCATTTTGACTCCATCTTTCACATTACCCTGTATATTGCTTCCAGAGCATTTGTCAGAATTTCTAACCCTGTAAGTATTTGCAAGTTTGTTTAGTGTTTGTAAGGAACAAGACTCATTTTTTTCTATTATTACATGCCATTTTTATTCACTTCTAACCTGCCTGACTATGCTGTATCTACAATTATATACCCAGTGCCCGGCATATAGTACAAGCTCCATAAATAGTAGCTGAATGAATGAACTAGGCATTTTGCTTGCTATGTTATACCAGGTTTGGGGTATGAATGAGGCAGGATCAAAAGTAATGCTTTGTTTTATGGGGCAGATAATAAGAAAAATGTAAATGTAATTTACAGTGCAGGAAAATTTGGAATTGTATTTGCTCTAAGAGGAAAGTGGTAATCTATTTTGGGAATATTAGTTCTGAGCTGTCACTAGAACATTTAGAGAAAAGATATAGCACAATGATGGAGATATGTTTTTATACACACTGTGGCTACTCTTCACCATCCACCCTACCTGTTTCCCACTTTGTGGATGAGGAATTGGCTCAGGTACGGACAGGAGGCTCAGCCCAGTGCAAGGAGATATGAGGAAAGGTTTCTGAAGACATTCGGGAAACTTTTCTTGCTCTAAGAACAAAAGAAGAGATGCATCCTTTCTCTTGCTGACCATGAAGAAGGCAGCACATATTCCTGGTTGCTGCTGTCCACTAGCTCATGCACTGCCAAGGTAATGCCATGCATAGGACAAGGCCAGCGCATGGACAGCAAAAACGAAACACAAAAAGACATTGGGAAAGGACCCGGTTGCCCTGTGAAATTACAGATGGCTGGGTCAACGCACCCTGAAGCTCCCTAACTCGGCTCTTCTCTGTTATCAGCCAATAAATCTATTAATTGGCTACTCAGAGTTGGGCTGTCTGTTTTTGTTTTCCTCTAAGTGGAAACCTTTTTAACTTAACGGATACATATGAGGCAAAAGTTCGGCAGAGTGAGTGGAATTAAGACCAAAAAAATGAAAAAGCTCGCTGAAGGAGTTATATCATCAAAAAGAAACGGGGGAAAACTCGCTGAAGGAGTTATATCATTAAAAAGAAATCAAACAACAACAGGTGAGCAAATGTTAACTCTAAAGGAATGGTTAATAGCAAGAATCAGTATAAATAGGGACAAATAGGGCAAATAAAGGCCACCTACCAAAGTCACTTTGTTGTCTACTCCTATTCTTTAGAGGAGTGATACTACTCATATTATTTAGTCATGTCAGCACAGGAATACTTAAGGGAAGCCCTGGTATCAGAAAATACAAGCTTTAGAAAAAGTATTTTTAAGAAAAACTCAATAAAATCTCAGTAAAGGATATAAAAAAAGGCAGGGCGTGGTGGCTCACGCCTGTAATTCCAGCACTTTGGGAAGCCAAGGCGGGTGGATTACCTTAGATCAGGAGTTCAAGACCAACCTGACCAACATAGAGAAACCCCAACTCTACTAAAAATATAAAAAATAAGCTGGGCGTGGTGGTGCATGCCTGTGATCCCTGCTACTCAAGAGGCTGAGGCAGGAGAATTGCTTGAACCTGGGAGGCGGAGGTTTAAGAGATCATGCCTTTGCACTCCAGTCTGGGCAACAAGAGTGAAACTCCATCTCAAAAAAAAAAGGTTATACATATCTATATCTAAATCTATATCTATACACACACACATATATGTCTATTAATTTATCCATGAATAAATATAATTTTAAATGTATTTCTCAACTGTTTCTTGTTTATTGAGAGATGTTCCTTATTTTAGGCACTGTTCTAGTACTGAGTACAAGCAAACACATCTGCTTTTAAATTATCCACAGACTACTGGTTGGGGAGGAAGGCTAGTAAAATGTACCTCACTGGTGTGATTCATTCTGGGATAAAGGTAAGTACCAAGTACCAGCACTACGGCAACCGTATAACCCAATGTTAATGGAGGTGGACAATTGAGGTGAATGGGCTATGTTAGGTGTCGTGAAGGAAACAGAGCCTGAACTGTTAATGATGAATGGGGGTAGTCAGGACAAGGAGAAAACATATTCTTGAAAGAAAGAACAGACCCAGAGAAAGGAAGAACGTATAAACATAGCAATGTAGTGGGAAGTGTGGATGCTTGTGTCCTGAACTGTATTGATGGCTCTCTGAAACTAGTTGGTCTGAAATAATGTCTCATCAGCGTACAGAAGGTCAATCAACACAGTCTAAATTAGAACCTAAATGAAAAGTGTCTATTAGCCATGGCATTCAACATTATGACTTATGGTTAGATAAATGAACATGACAAGGTACTCTTCAAAGATACCTTGGAGAGACCAGATCTTTCTACAGTGGTTTTTAAAGACAAGTGAATCAAACTGTTGTTTGGGGGGTTTATTTCGCCTGCTGATACAAAGACCTATAGACCCAGCCACAGAAGGATGTTGCTCTATTTACGAACCAAGTATGCAAACATTGCTGTCTAATCATATTTTATAAACCTCAATACAATTCACAATGGGTTCCAGAAAAGGCTTCTTTCTCAAGCAATATCTGATCATATGCAAATGGCTTATCTTTCTTATTTTCTAAAATAAAACCCAAAGCAACTTTAATCTATGACCAAGAGCCTCTCTTCCTCATCAGTGAAGAAAGAGTCCAAACAAATTGATGATTTCTTACTCTTCACAGGCTTCTGATATGTTGATTAAGGCAATCAGCTAAGTCCCATTTCTTACTATTTTATTTGCTCTCTTTCTTGCACCTCCTATCTTAAGAAGGACAGAAGGTCAACTTATCTGGTCATTTCACAGAAGAATGTATACGTTTAAAAGCAGATCTGGAAAAAAATTTTTTTTAAAAACCACATCAGCTCTGTGCATACAAACATGGGTAGAACCCAGCAGGTCACTCCCGCAAATCTCAGAGGCTAGAGAATTCACAACATCCGTCAATACCTAATTCTTGTCATCAACATATTCTGACTTTGAGAAAACTCTCTCTTAGGTCTAATCCAAGCCCATCTTCATGGAGAATGAATTAATTTAGTTCCATTGAAGCAGGATATAGTCTATGTGGCAAGGTTTGGGGTTTGATAACTAGTTCCTTAGCCTCAAAATATTTCTTACCTTGATATTTCATAAGACCTCAGATCTATTGATTATATCATACATTACTTCATAATGCCTAAATAATAAAAATATTGTCAAGTTATAGCCTAATGTTTATCATTTAACTTAAAAAATTTGTTGAAAGAGCTCATATGAATCATTTAGACATAAATTTTAATTGTATAACCCTCTTATGGAAAACATAAACAGAATACATTGCTAAAAGTTCTTCATATTAGAAAGCCAACTCTTCTGAATCATTATTTTTGACTCAGAGTCATTAATGTCTACACATTCCATACAATCCGAACTGAAGAGTTGGTGATGCAGCACTTCTTAAAATAGTGTTTGTTCTCCTATCATCTTCGTGATTTTCCTCCAAGCTACAGACATTCATTCTGTATGTTGACACTGATGCTTTCTTGATCTTATGAGAAGGCTTAAATGGAAGATTATCAGACAAAAAGTAGAACAATATTCTTTCTTTTAAAGAACATTCTTTTAAACGTTCATTAAACATCATTGTTTCATATAAAAGCAAATGTTAAGTTCGGCATATATTACCAATAATGCACATGACTCCACAGAAGTTTTGACCAGGTTTGTACATGTGTAGTCAATGGCAACTCTAATACAATGCTCTCTAGTCAAGAGTTAGCGAATGTGAACATCATCTATTCCATAGATGTTGACATGTGAAAAATATATAATATGCCCTAAAATTGATGAAATATGAATATTCCAAATGCAAGACATTAATTAATTTATGTTTTATTCATCCAGTCATTAAAGGTTTTATCACTCTGAGTGCTTACCATGTGTCAGGCACTTGGATAAGGGTCATGAAGTAATGAAAGAGACGAACTGGTTTCTCCAGTCACAGACATACAGGTGTGAGGATTCAAATTACATACTGTTGCAGAGTTTATGGCTTGATAGAAAACAGGGGCACTTAGTGTCTTACAAGATATTTGTTGATTCGGAAAATCCCCAGGAATTGCAAGAGAAACTTTTGATATCCTGCCAAGATGCCATCTGTACCTAACAGGAGATGTTTCTGGAAATAAAAATAGACGTTCACCTTGGATAACGTTTACTTAGCAAAAAGAAAGAACGGACACAAACTAAGTGAAATAAGACTTTCTTGTTTCTGGATTGGAAAATATAAAAGAGGTATAGAAGTAGCTACAGGCTGACTGGAAGAAATGTGGCCACCAGCCAGAGGTATGGAAAAGAACAAAAAGCAAGAATATACTCTTGTTAGATCTTTGCTTCTCTTTGACATCGTGGATGTTCTCCTGACTCCCACGAGCTTCCAAATTCCATAACTTGCTTGCCTAGATCTAGGGTATGGACCACTCAATCCTCACCTTATGTACATTCCTGGATTCAGCTCTCCTGCTTCCTTCCCTGTGGATCACATCTTTTATCAGGGTATCATCAAATGAACCATTTGAAGGATCTAGAAGACTTCTAAGATTTAAACTAAACATTAGGTTGTTTTAGAAACAGAAAAAGTAGGACCCAGAGACAAAATGTTGTATAAGAATACTCAGCTTTCTTCCTGTTATCTATTCTCTGCTGACACTGGAGTCACTCAAGGATCACACCTTTGGTGACTTTCAGCTCTTAATTCGTGATCAGAATCATTTTCTCAGAAGTTCCTTCAAGCTGGCTACATTTTGTTGTTTATACTAGAAATGACAGTAGCTGCCTAAGGAAGAAATAACTTCTATAAATTGCGGTTCTTTGAGTTGAGCAGCTTAAAATACATGCACATACACACACAGAGACATGTATGAGTCCTATATATTCAGGCATTATGCTGGGATTAAGTGCATGAAACATAAAATCATTACTCTTCTTCTTAGAGCTCCCATGGCTCATTTAGACAGGAAGTCAGGCCAAAAGTTCATGCAAGAAAGGAGGTGTAGACAAGGTCATAACAGTGATTCCTTTACTGATGAGAGTCAAAGATTATTTGGGAAAGGAGGTGCTGCCTGAGTAGAGATTTGAAAATAATTGGGAATTTGTGAGATAGGAGGAAGGAAGGTTGGTAGAGTGAACATCTACTAATTATTGCCTATCTAGCCATCCTTTCTCCTGCTTCTAATAAAAGAAAATTCAATTCCCTAAGAGACCCAATCTCTTCTGAGCTCTTTTTCCACAGGATTCATTCCACCACTGACTCAGGGCCTTGCATGGGACCTGGGTCTCACTCAACAAAGTATTCCGCTGATCTGATCACAGGATTGGTTTCATGATGGATGCAAGATTTAACGTAAGCTAATGAGACTTGAATCTGGGACTTTTATTACAATGGTTGAGGAAGAGATGGTCCCCTTTTCTGCTGGAGTTGCCCATAGGCTAGATGGTAGTTTAAAGAATTGGCAGCCATATTGTGGCCATGAGGGAGAGCTGGTCTGAGAAAGGAGGCATGACAGAGGAAAGTAGAACAGACAGATGGGGAGACTGTGATCAACACCTGAGAAAATTACTATAATATTTGGACCCAACTGTGCCAAAAGATGTGATAAATTTACCATGAACTTTTCAGTTGTGTGAGTAAAAAAAGGATTTTTTTCTAAAAAAAAAAAAAAAAAAAGTCAGATTGAATTATTTTCCATTGTCTGTAATTAAAGGACTTATAATTATAGGAAGTTGAGTTGTGCATGTGAGAACACAAATTTTGGAGAGCAATGGCCAGGTGTGGTGGCTCTCGCCTGTAATCCCAACACTTTGGGAGGCCAAGGGGGGCAGATTACCTGAGGTCAGGAGTTTGAGACCAGTGTGACAAATATGATGAAGCCCCGTCTCTACTAAAAGTACAAAAATTAGCTGGGCATGCTGGTGGGCACCTGTAATCCCAGCTACCCAGAAGGCTGAGGCAGAGAATTGCTTGAACCTGGGAGGTGGAGGTTGCAGTGAGTCAAGGATCATGCCACTGCACTCCGGCCTGGGCAACGGTGCAAGACTCTGTCTTCAAAAAAAAAAAAAAAAAAAAAAACAAATTAGGGGAGCAAAAGGGCAGTGCTACAGGCTGAATTATGTTCCCCCAAATTATGTTTAAATGTTGAAGTCCTAGCCCCTGCTCATAAGAATGTGGATGTATTTGGAGACGGGGACTTTAAAGCGGTAATTGACGTTAAATGAGATAATTAGAAGGGACTCTAATGCAATGTGGCTGGTGTCCTTATTTTTAAAAAGGAGATTAGAACACAGACAAGCACAGAGGGATTACCATGTGAAGACAGGGAGAAAAAGACAGCCATCTGCAAGTCAAAGAGAGAAACTTCCGAAGAAACCAACCCTGCTGACACTATAATCTTGGACATCTGGTTTATGGAACTGCAAGGGAATACATTCCTGCTGTTAAAGTCACTTGCTTCATGGTACATTGTCATGATCATCCTAGAGTACTAATATATGAGAAAAGAAACTAATATATCGGAGAAAAGATTGTCATGGATATAGGAACAGGGGTGGCAAAATGGGTACATGGAGAAGCAGTCATATACTAGAAACCATAGAAACCTAAAAACCAAGGTAGTGAGGAAATAGCATAAAGTATGTTCAAACAGATATATAAAATGGAAGGGGGATATGTCATTTTCATCACATTTTTTCAATGTTTCATTCTCTGTCCATTATATATAATCTTTTTGTCCATGATGGAGTCAAGCCACAATGCTTAGTTTTTAAACATCGTGACTCAAGTCTTCAAATTCCTATTTGTTTGAAATGAATCAGAGACCCACTTGTGCCATGTAATCAACCTTTCCTGCTATATGTATGAAATCATCCTCATTCGCAAGAGCCCCACAATTGTGATGGGCAGAGTCCGATAAAAGTCAGGCATTTTCAAGTTGGCCTCTTCAAGTAGCCTGGCTTCTAAGAAATGGGGTTTTGTTGATTTTTACTTCAAAATAGTATGTGGCTCTATTTTGCCTGTATACAGCAGAGTCCTGATGAAACAAAACACAGTCCGGCCATTAAACAATTATGACAAAAAAAAAATGCCTCAATTGTTAAACCTTCAAAACCTCCCAGCTTCAAGGACATATTTTTCACTGTTATCATAATGAAGTTCTTTAGCTCTGGCAGCTAGAGTGAAGAAGAGTAAAAAATGAAGGATGAGCCAAAAGCTAGAGGAAGAGAAAAAAAGAACTTCTGTTAGAAAAAGAATTTTTAAAAATTGGATTGTTTGGCCTTAGCCTGGGTGTGAGGGCTCATTACTGAATAAATTCTTCATGTTTCATCTGGATAGACAAAGCCAGAGCTAGAGATGGTAACTCGGGGGAACCAGTTTCCTACGTTATTTCTAGCTTTCCACTTATTAAAGTTAGACCAATGCTATTTTCTCTGTACTGAGTTTTATCAGAGACATTTTAAAGTGCTCTTTACTTGCTTGATGGAAAGCATCTGGGCATTGTTGAGTGTTTTCATGGATTTTTACCCATGCTCATAAAAAAAACATAAGGTTCTTTTTTTTTTTCTTTTCTTCCTTTTTTAAAGCACCATTTCACTTCAAGTTGTAATTGTTTTAATTTTCAAATCATTCTATGAATGCTGTTTTCCATATCAGCCTGTCATGCATACATTGAGAGTATTGCAGAATTAAAAAAAATTAGACATTATTCTCTCATACTCACTATGCTAGCTTTCAGTCTTGGCTGAAATATTTTTGTTGAGTCACTATAAAAACAACTCTTTCTAAATGGCTTTTACACTTAGGGGAAAAATGAAATCAAGTGCTTTTCTTATCATATTAAGTGAATACATTATATGTTAACAAGCATTTTCTTATTTTTATAATGGAAAAATTGTTAAGCACAATTTCACTCTCCCTAATTGTAATAAAGCAGATTTGCTTTTAGACTGAAATACAATAAACTCTCTGCTAAAGAGCAGTCAACTCAAGATGGGCTGAAACCCAGTGAAAATACTGAACCCCATTATAAATAGATAGAATTTTATAGCTAGGTAAGGGCTTTTGTCCTTCCCAAAATATATATATTTATAACTTGTTTCCTGCTTGATAGTTTTAGACACTGAGCTATACATGAAATTTTTTTAAAAAGAAGAGGATCAGTTATTTTCCTAAAACCCCTAGTTAGCCATACAATGATATGGCCTTCTATTTTAAAATAAAGTTTGAGTACATATGCATGAGCAGCTAGCCAGCTGCAGTTATATTTTAGAAAACTGACTTTTAGCAAAATATTTATCTAATTCCTACACAAACAGCGAGGTCAGACTTTGCATTCCACTTCCCCTATCAGGCCTCCAACCCAGAGCTCATAATAATAATCTCCCTCCATGAAACTCAGAGCATTTATTGTTGCTGCCACTGATTTGGCACTTAGCATATGCTACCTGGCATTGTTAATTATCTTTTTTATGTACATGTCCTGTCTGTCCAAGTAGTTGACTCTCCTTGACTGTAAGGGCAATATCTTAGCGCACTTTGTATCTCTAGCACATAGCAAATTGCTTTGCTAGAGTAGGTTTTAACATATGTTTTTGGGTAATGGTGGTGATGATGCAATAAAGGACAGCCATTATTCAATTTACTCTGTGACACTAAGGCAACTTGAAAATTCTCTGTTATAACCTGACATAGAGCTTTGCATATAGTAGGAACTCAGCACATGTTTGGTAGATTTTAAGCATTTTTTTTCTGTTTGTATTAGTCTATTCTCACATTGCTATGATGAGGTAACTGAGACTCAGTAATTCATTAAAAAAAGAGGTTTAGGCCAGGTGTGGTGGTTCATGCTTGTAATCCCAGCACTTGGGGAGGCTGAGGCAGTTGGATTATGAGGTCAGGAGTTTGAGACCAGCCTGGCCAACATGGTAAAACCTCGTCGCTACTAAAAATACAAAATTTAGCTGTGCACTGTGGCAGGCACCTGTAATGCCAGCTACTTGGGAGCTGAAGCAGGAGAATTGCTTGAACCCAGGAGGTAGAGGTTGTAGTGAGCCAAGATCATGCCACTGCACTCCAACCTGGGTGACAGAGCAAGACTCTGTCTCAGAAAAAAAGAAAAAGAAGAAAAGAGGTTTAATGGACTCAGCTGCTAGCTGCTTCCACAGTCTGGCATTTATTGTTGCAGCTTTTCCAGGTGCACAGTGCAAGCTGTTGGTAGATCTACCATTCTGGGGTCTGGAAGACCATGGCCCTCTTCTCATAGCTCTACTACGCAATGCCAAAGTAAGGAAGCTGTGTGGGGGCTCTGACCCTATATTTCCCTTCTGCACTACCTTAGCAGAGGTTCTCCGTGAGTGCTCCACCCCTGCAGCAAAGTTCTACCTGGACATCCAGGCCTTTCCATACATCCTCTGAAATCTAGGTGGAGGTTCCCAAACCTCAATTATTGGCTTCTGTGCAAACACAGGCCTAATGCCACATGCAAGCCACCAATACTTGGGGCTTGAATCCTCTGAAGTAATGGCCTGAGCTGTACATTGGCCCCTGTAAGCCACAGCTGGGATGCAGGGTACCAAGTCCCAAGAATGCACAAAGCAGCAAGGCCATGGGCCTGTCCCACAAAACCATTGTTTCCTCCTTGGCCTCTAAGCCTATGAAGGGAAGGGCTTCTGGGAAGGTCTCTAACATGCCCTAGATCTATTTTCCCCATTGTCTTGACAATTAACATTTGGCTCCTCATTACTTATGCAAATTCCTGCAACTGGCTTGAATTTCCCCTCAGAAAATGGGTTTTTCTTTTCTATTGCATTGTCAGGCTGTAAATCTTGAACTTTTATGCTCTGTTTCCCTTTTAAATATAAGTTCCAACTCCAAATCATATCCTTGTGAATGCATAAAACTGAATTCTTTTAAGATAACCCAAGTCACATATTGAATGCTTTGCTGCACAGAAATTTCTTCTGCCAGATACCCTAAATCATCTCTCTCAAGTTCAAAGTTTCACACATCTCTAGGGGGGAGCAAAATTCCGCTAGTCTCTTTGTTAAAACATAGCAAGAGCTACCTTTATTCCAGTTCCCAAGAATTTCTCCATCTGAGACCACCTGAGCCTGGATTTCATTGTCCATATGACTAACAGCATTTTGGTCAAAGCTATTCAACAAATCTCTAGGAATTTCCAAAACTTCCCACATCTTCCTGTCTTCTTCTGAGCCCTCCACACTGTTCCAACCTCTGCCTGTTAGCCAGTTCTAAAGTCACTTCTGCATTTTTGGGTATCCTTGCTGCAGTGCTCCAGTCCCAGTACCAATTTATTGTATTATTCCATTCTCATGCTGCCATGAAGAAATACCTGAGACTGGGTAATTTATAGGAAAAGAGGTTTAGTAGACTCACAGTTGTGCATGGCTGGGAAGGCCTCAGGAAACTGAAAATCATGGCAGGTGGCATCTCTTTACAGTGCAGCAGGAGAGAGAATGAATGCAAGTAGTTGAAGTGCCAGACACTTGTAAAACCATCAGATCTTGTGAGAACTCATGATCACCAAAACAGCATGGGAGAAGCTGCCCCCATGATTCAATTACTCCCACTGGGTCCCTTCCACTACAGGTGGAGATTATGGAATTATAATTCAAGATGAGATCTGGTTGTAGAACCAAAGCTTAACCATATCGCTTTTTAAGTAAGTTGATATTCAACTTTTGAACGAATTTACCTTGCATTTCTAATATACATTATATTCTGGCAGATTCTTACTCATTAAGCACTTTTGGTGGTAGTTCTCCATCCTGGCTTTATATCAACATTGTCTCTGGTGCTTTATAAAATGAAGAGGCCAGAGCTGTTTCTAAGCTCTAAAATACCAAAATTTAGGGGGATAAAATCCAACACTCAGCATTTTAAAAATATATCTACTGATGATTCTGATGTGCCACTAGATTTGAAAGCCATTAAAAATCCTACTCACAGGAGGGACTTCAAAATGGCTGATTAGAGGCATCTCCTACTCACCTCCTACACTAAGAAGAACCAAAATAGTGAGAGGATAATCACACTTCAAATAGATCATCCAAGAGAGAACATTGGAATTCAACAGAGAAGTGACAGGAAACCCCTAAAGCAAGGAAAGAGAGGGAAGTGAGGCAGCTTACTCTGCTGGGATCAGCTGGAAGTCGGGAAAGATCCCCAATGTAGGGTAAGGTTTAGTTTGAGGCCCCCAGCAGTCCACATTTCCACAGCAGACTCCTATAACCCTAGTCAGGGGAGAGCTTCTTGACCACCCCAGGTCATGAGAGTAAAATAGGGAATTCCCTGGAAACTGTTCAGAGGCATTGCTCCAGACAGAGAACTCATGCTGGGTCCTACAAACCCCCGAGTTCTAAGCAGTGGCAGTATAGTGTCACTTTAAGAACTCAGCTCACATCAGACTGCATCCTTCCTTGCAACTGGGACTGAGGTAGGAGCCACAGGAAGCAATCCTGCCCATCCCACCAAAGAGATGCTGCTACACATTCCCACATGCCCTGAGGACCAGTTTCACTGTTCATGACTGCTACAGCTGTGGAATGCTGTGGGCCAAGGCACAAGTAAGGCCCATGTCCTAGAAGCTGTCTTCCTAAAGCTGTTCCCAGGGAAAGTAATCCTGACCTCTCTAGTAGCAGGGCATCAGCACATTTTCTGCCACTTACACATGAGTGTTCCCTGACAGCCTGGGGCTCACCCCCATCTTGGCATACCACAGCCAGCATCTATACACATCACTAGTGAACCTGCAAGCTCAGCCTGGCCTGGATCCACATTCCCCTAGTCCTTGACCACCCACCCAGGAACATGGGGATTGCCTAGCTCAGTCCATCACCAGTGGCATTTAAAACTTCCCTTGGGCTCTGAGGTCAAGCCCACTCAATGTGCTGCTACCACCAGAGCTGGCATCCACTTGCACCTGCCACCTGCAAATCTGGAAACCAGCCTGCCCAAGCTATCTCAGCTACTACCCCCAACAGCAGCATAGACTACTTGGATTTCAGAGGTTTGTTATACCATACCACTGTTATTTCCACCACCTGCATCCACCACACCCACTGTGCAGTGTTCAGAGCCTGCTCAACCACTCAGCCTATCATGGTCATTCCTGTTACCTGAGCAAGCTATCTAGAGGACCAATAATTGACTTGCCTTTATCTGCTAAATAGGTGCCAGTGTATGCTGCCCTGGGACCCAAGGACAGGCACAATTAGCCAATAACTGCCACCACTGGGGCCTGGAGACTAACCTACCTGGCATCCCAGTGTCAGCAAAACTTTACCACAGCCCCCACTAATAACTATACCCTAAGTCATCAACAAAATCACAGACACCACTGATGCTGTTTACAGCCAAGGAAATCATACAGAGTCTAAATCACTTCACACATCTAGATTCAAAGCCAAAGTGACATACTCAATCAACATGACAGATACATCTTCAGGGGGATAACGAAACTCTCTTACAAAAACAAATTTTAAAATTGGAAGAAATGACTTTTATACCAGATGCCCAGATGTCAATGTAAGGACACAGGGAACATGAAAAATCAAGGAAATATTGCACCTCCAAGGGAACACAATTCTCCAGCAACAGATCAAAACAAAAAGAAATCCATGAAATCTTAAAAAAAAAAGTTCAAAATTTTGATAAAGGGGTTCTGTGAGATAAAACACAATTCAGAAAAACAATACAAAGAAATCAGAAAATAATTCAGGATATGAATGAGAAATTTACCACAGAGATATACATCATAAAAAAGAACAAAAATATTCTGGAACTGAAGAATTTATTGAATGAAATATGAAATACATTTAAAAGTTTCAACAATAGACAAGATCAAGCAGAAGAAAGAATCTCAGGCTTGTTGGTGTGGTGGCTCATGCCTGTAATTCCAGCACTTTGGGAGGCCAAGGCAGGCAGATCACTTGAGGTCAGGAGTTTGAGACCAGCTTGGCCAACATGGTAAAAGCCCGTTTCTATTAAAAATACAAAAATTAGTGAGGTGTGGTGGTGCACACCTGTAGTACAAGCTACCTGGGAGGCTGAGACATGAAAATCAATTGAGCTCAGGAGGTGGAGTTTGCAATGAGC